>NC_022010.1:10619623-10623397 GCF_000317375.1 Microtus ochrogaster
CTCTTCCTCCTCCTCCTCCTTCTTCTCCTTTTTCTTTGGTTTTTCAAGACAGGGTTTCTCTATTTAACAGCCCTTCCTGTCCTGGAACTAGATCTTGTAGACCAGGCTGACCTTAAATTCACAGAGATCCACAGCCTCTTTAATCCCTAGCGCTGAGATTAATTCAAAGACGTGTGCCACCACTGCCCAGCTAATAGTTTTCCTCTTAATTATATATAAAAATATTTTATTTCCCCCTGCAAAGAAATAATTATAGTATCACTTATTTCACCAGATTTTTCTTCTTGAGTCAGATAATACACAGAGGATGCCCCTCACATTGATTGTAATTGTGTGCCATTTCTGTGAGGCAGGAACATATTAGCTGTTCCCATTCCACCAGGTGGAAAATGGAGGCAAAGCAAGGTTACATCATCTACCAGAAACACAACAGCTTGTGCCAAGGACTTTGACCTTGAGTCTCCTGTAGACTAAAGTCTCACACACATCTCTAGGACTCACTGCTCACATCTCTAACAGCAGCTGTGAAAAGGACTAGGTCTGGACATTTAGAGTGATGTCCAGAAGACAGTATCCACTAGAGATAAGTACCATACCTCATCTCAGAATTCATTTTTTTTTTCAAAATCAATAACCCAAAGGAAATTCTTCCTCACTTTTCCAACTTTTTGAACTTATTCTTAAATAGTACTTTTTAATGATGAGCAGATAAATCCTGAGTTTTTAATATTGCCACTCTGTCTTCAGTCTTTTGACTGAATTGCCTGATAATAATTTACATATCATTACAAATGAGTGCTTGCCAATTTCGCTGGTGAACTTCAGCCTGGAATTGTGTCATTTTCTGCAAATAGCTGGTTCGATAAGCAAAACTGCATTCATTGATCTGAGGTTAAGTAAATATTTGATAAGATTGAGTGCAACACGGTTCCGGAAACACGAACCTAGATTCTGTGGTCATGACTAGCCAGGGCTGCTGGATTGAACTTGTTTATTTCATTACAAATTCAAACTGCAAACAGCAGCTGTGACTTTGAAAAACCCACCTGGTTAGAATACTTGATGCATCATCAAATCTATTTTCTTTATCTTCTTCGGGGATCATTACCTGTAAGAGAGGAGAATACTAAGCCTTGAGAATAAAAAGCTAATTAATTTAATCTGGTAGTGTCAGAGAAACAGAAAAATAGTCCAGGCATCTGTTTACATGCTCGAGAATAAGAGAATATAAAACTATTCATTAATATATAATCCAATCTTTTCCTCAGTTCAATATTATGGTCAATTAAGGTTAAATTTGATGCAGGTAGGAGGTAGAGGCTTCTGGATTGAGTTTGGAATGAAGGGAGTCTGAGCTGTAGGGTGTGGGTTTTGTCTCGGGAGATTGTGGGGAATTTTTCCAGTTTGCAGAAGCAGAGAATGAGGTTGATGGTCTGTGGTTCTCATGCTGTGCCCTGCCTGTGAGTTATATGGGGAGGATCCATAGCAGAGAGAAGCCCACAGAGAGTGTGTCAGCACTGGGGGCACACACAGAACATAGGGGAGGAGGTGTCTAATGTTTTGGTCATTGAACCTTTTATTTTCCTGTCACAGATCTTAATCACAGTTTCTCCTCTTTCATCTTGTCCTTATAAAGGCCACCCTCATTTATTGGTGCACGCATGTGTGTGTTCATGCGTGCATGTCCGTGTTTGTGTGTGTGAGAGTGTGCGTGTGTGCGTACGCACACGCGTGTGATATGTATGCATGTGTGTGCATGAGCTGGTGTTGCCATCAGATATCATCTTCCTCTGTTATTTTCTTTCACTCAACCTGGAGTTTACCACTTGGGCTACTCTGGCTAGCCAGCAAGCACCAATCCCACCCCCAGAGCGCGTCACCACACTCGGATTGTATGCTGGTCTTGAGATCCAAATTCAGGACCTCATGCCTGCACAGCCAGCAGTTTGCCCACTGAGCCATCTCCCCAGACTCAAGCTTTTGAGTTCAGGAGGATCCTCGTGTGTTCTGGATAGCAGGCTTCTAGGAAATGATGCCATTTATGAATATTTTCTACCAAGTCATAATTTGTACTTTCACTACTTTAATACTGTATTTCAGAGATTAAAATTTTCATTTTAATGGAGTCAAGTTGTCTCCATTTTCACAAATTTAGCCTTTGGTGCTGTATCTACATTATTCTTGCTTTGCAGAGAAAAGTCTGATTTTTTTAAAAATATTATTTGTTAAAGTGAGTGTCTCATCCACATTAATTGGATTTGCTAGGAACCAAAAAGCGACTGATCCTACCTGAGTTGGCACCTGTCTGCTATTTCTGATTGGCTGATGTATCTGTTCCCTCGATGATATCATCCCACATTGACTGCTGCCATTTTACACAATCCCTGATGCTGGGCAGCATATGGCTTCCAACTTGATTTTTCTGTTCTGCATTTCCACATGATTTTAAGAATCAGTGTCCAAGATCTATAAGGTCTTTTCTGTGTTTTATTTTTTACTGGGAATTAGATTGAGAATATATACTATCTAAAAGACCATTCTAGAAAAAAAAAAACCTAACCTCATCTCTCAATTGTGAGTTTCTACTCCATGTCCAGAGGATATTCCTTCAAATATATATATATTATATATATATATATTAAAATAAAGCAAATGTGCTAGCTGCCCATATACCATTCCTTTATCTTGCTTTTATACTCAAACTTAGATATTTTATTTTGAGAACTCTATACTCAATGCCATTATATTGCTTCCTTGCTTCAATTTGCTTACCTCTTACTGGTGTCTACAAAACGCTTGGAATTATGAGTTGTTAGTTTTCTTCTGCTACTTGGTTATTTATTTAGCAACTTAAAACATATTCTTGATTATTTGGGGTTTTATATATAATCAAATCCTCTATGGTTACATTTTCATGCCTTTCCTTCTGAGAGGGACATTTCATACTTTTGACTCTCAGCCACATTGAACACAGGTCTCAAGAAAGGCTCCCTTTGGGCTCCCCTGTTATTAAGGAGGAGGCTTCCAGTTTCCTGTCTTCAGGTATGACATTTGCTATATTTTCATTGCCACTTCGAGGAATTCCCCTCTGTCTAAAAATTGTTATAAAGTTTATGATCAATAGCTGCTGGATTATGTTGGCTTCTTTTTCTGCACCAATCGACATGAGCTCACACGATTCCTTGGTTGATATGTGGATAATATTATTGCCTTTCAAGCGTGAAGTAACTCCTCTTACTTGGGGTGATCAGTCCTATTTCTATTCCATTGACTGAGGTCATGAGTATTATGCTGAGGGTTTTGTGTCTGTCTTCATCAGAGATACTGAAATCGGCTTTTCTTCTCAGTGTCTTTATCTGGTTTCATTTTTAAGGTCACAAAGAGAGTGTGGCATTTCTTGGCTGTTCTCCTCAGCTTCTATCTGTTATTTTTACTTGAGGCTTTTACAAGTCAGTGTCATATCTCTTGGCACATCAAACCCAGCCTCCAGCAAGCTGTCAAAATCGCCTTTTATGCATCATTCCCAGTTTATGTCTCCAGCAGCTTTGGATCATGGTCATTCAATTGTGGCTGCAGTTTTCTAGATGCCTTTTCTCCACAAATGTCTAGAGGCATATTTCTTTTGACAGCAATTCTCAGAAGTCTTAGCCACCCATATTTTTAGTTTACATAACTCTTTCTTCATTGCTTGGAAGTTTTTCTCTTCTCTTCTCTTCTCTTCTCTTCTCTTCTCTTCTCTTCTCTTCTCTTCTCTTCTCTTCTCTTCTCTCCTCT
>NC_022010.1:10623522-10624280 GCF_000317375.1 Microtus ochrogaster
CTCTTTCTTTCTTTCTTTCTTTCTTTCTTTCTTTCTTTCTTTCTTTCTTTCTTTCTTTCTTTCTTTCTTTCTTTCTTATATGACTTTGTTTGTTTGTTCCCCTTTGTTGCCAGAGTGACCACAGACCCAGACACCCACCTGTTCTTTCTCCTCAGCACTGTGTAGCCCTCACAATAGGATAGAGTTCTTAGGAGGATGTTCAAGGCCCTTCTCTGAGTTCCCTTCACCCTCAAGTCAAGTCTTCCCCATAGCGTTGCTATTGCTCTTCGGAAGAAATGACTGTTTTGCAGTGTAAACTGCCTGTTAGATATTTTTCCCTTGTAGACTTGTCTTCATACTCTGGTGCATGTAGCAGGGTCACGGAATTGAGAGCAGAGATTGAATAGATCAAATGACTACAGCTATGATGCCTGAGGTTAGCTATTAATTTTTCCTTCAAATGATGTAATGATAATGTCATACACACATACAATTCAGACTCAAGCGGCGTGGAGGCAGAGGCAAGCAGCGGGGACCGGCGCAGCCGCGGGGACCGGCGCAGCGGCAGAGGCGTGCACGAGGCAGGGAAGGGCGTGCAATATTTGAGAGCAGACTTCCCACTGCGGTTGGATCAAAGAGGTAGGCCCCTTGTTGGCAAGGTCACTGGCAAACGGGGAGGCTGGCCCTGATCCTGAAGACCCTTTGGAGGGGTGAGAGGGTTCTTGGCCTGTGGCAGGAACCAGGAAACAGAGCGAGGGCATTTGGTAGGCGCAACCCTT
>NC_022010.1:10627270-10692375 GCF_000317375.1 Microtus ochrogaster
GGAACCCTGATGGCTCTTCAAGTTGATGAGGGAGAGGGACTTGATCGGGGGAGGGGGAGGGAAATGGGAGGCGGTGGCGGGGAGGAGGCAGAAATCCTCAATAAATAAATAAATTAAAAAAAAAAACATGAGAGGACTTAGGAGAGCTTGATTATTACTCAAGAGCACTATGCTGGAAGTCATGGATTTTGCAGACAGATGTCTTGGTGACGTCTGAGCCAAATGACCTTCCCCACTGGGAACAGCTTCCACGCAGGCCCCTCACTGCTCTGCTCTTCTTTCCACACTTTGAAATCCTTTGCAGCCCGAACTGCCACCATTTAAGCATGTCTTCTCTACCAAAATCAATAATCCATTAGTTCAATGAATTCTTTGGCTCCTTTAAATTAGAGAAATGTGTCATTTTAAACCATTTCCAAGGGTGCCTTTCTCTGTCCTAAATTTTTGACCAGTTACGAAAGCCGCGTGCTGCTCCCACAACTAGAGGCAGGCAGCCAGGCGTCAGGCTGAAGAGCATTTTGGGAAAAGCCTAAGCAAGGGAGGTGATGAAATATCTTTCCTCTCAAAAATAAAAACTGATTCATCATACCTAGAAATTCATTTTCCTGGGAAGCAGGGAAGCAGGTGCGGTGGTTTTTGGCAATTAACTTGTGAAGCTGTTTTTGCAATGTCTACTTTTCTTCCTTAATGATATCTTTTTTTTTGCAGATATGCTGATGTGCAGTTATTCGCCCTGCCCATTTTTGCCTATGCTTGCCCGGTGTCACTGAGTGTTTCAATGGGAAATGCACCCACTTCCCACTGATTCCTGTGTCCCTACAAATCACAGGAATGCATTTAACAGGCATTGCAGAGCACGTGTGGACATTAGGGGCCTGGGAAACTGTGTTCTGTGCTGCCAATGGGATCCAAACCTTACCCTTAAATAGTGAAGGTAAAGAGGGATTGAAATTTCTCTATTTATTAAACATTTATTTATTATTAATTTTGTGATGCACATGTGTCTGTGCACACGAGTGCAGTACCCATGGAGGCCAGTAGGAGTCACCTCAAAGCCACAGTTAGTCTTGCTGAAGGGTACACGGTGTTTCCTTGTGCATGGTGATAGGTCACACACCGGGAGGTCAGAGGAGGCTGCTGAGGCAGAGACCATCTCCCCTGGAGCTGGAGTTAGAGGTAGTTGTGCGTCACCATGTGGGTGCTGCGAAATGAACCCAGATCGTCTGCAAGAGCAGCCAGCCCTCTTAACTGCTGAGCCATCTCTGCAGCTCCAATCCCTAAGTGAGTGTAGAGGGTGAAGCCACCAAAACCAGCATGATGGGGATGGCTTTAACCTGTTCTTCTTGGCCTTACACACAAGATAAAGCCTTCTGTATAGGCCCAGATGGGAGAGATGGTTTCTGCATCAGCTGCCTCCTCTGGCCTCACAGTGTGTAAACCATTGGCCACCACAGAAAAACATCATGCACATCCCAGCAATACTTGTTTTACAACACACATAGATTTAACTTGGCGCCAGCTTGTATTTGCCAGTCTTTTTTTTTTAAACTATCATCATTTGGGGTGCAGCATGTGTGATGCATATGTGGTCTCTGATCTCCATAGAAACTGACTCACAAGTATGGCTGTGAAACCCAGGGAACAGGTGTGGCATGATTGGTCCACCTAGTGGAAGCCATAATTGAGCATCTCAGAGTGTGAATAACTCACTTAGATATTTTTTTTTAACCAGTTACATTTTCTTTTTTAAAAACTTGCTACTGTTTTTATTTTGCAGATGAGTGTTTTGCCTACAGGACTGTCTGTGCACCATGTATATGCAGTGTCTGCAAAGACCAGAAGAGGGCGTCTGATCCTTTGGAATTGGAGTTTCAGGTGGTTATGAGCCACCATGTAGGTGCTGGGAGTTGAACCCTGGTCCTCGGAAAGAACAGCAAGTGCTTGTAGTTGGTGAACTGTCTCTCCAGTCCCTCTGTTTCTTTTTGTAATACATGGAGCTTTTGCAATCACCCTCATCCGCTATACGATAACGACATCTTCTCTTTCGTGGAGCTTTCTTGTTTACTTGTATCTCATCCGCCACTAGACGGATTACCTGAGAGCTCTCAGGCCCTCTCTGCTGACACTCAGTAGCTCCTGCTCGTGCAGCAGGATATTACATTGCATCTAGTTATCCCTTCAACAGTAACAATCACCTAACAGCAGACAGGATTTTATCAAATCTCCTAGTAGCATGCCTAGTTATCACCGAGAGCTGTTCAGGGTGAAGGCTCTCATTTGCATATTACTCTCCTCTATGTTGACTTCTTTTATTCATTCATTCATTCATTCATTCAATATGGTTATTTTGTGCGTATGGGGGTGTTTTTCTGCATGCATGTATGTGCACTACATGGGTCCTCTGTGAGAGTAGCCAGTGTTCTTAATGCTGAACCATCTCTCCAGGTCTTGAACTTCCACATATCTAAAAAATGCTGCTTTCTGGCTTGGTCTTATGAATGTCTGTGCACCAACTGGACTTGGGGGCTGCTGCTTCTGCTGCTAGTGATATCAAGTCAGGAAGGAGATGAGTTGATGGATCCTGGCAGGTGATGGTGCAGGGTTGGAGGAAGGTAGTTGGGTGCATGAGATCATAATACATGGCATACATGGAAGACATTTTAAGAAATTAATACAAGTGTTTTTTTTTTAAGTTTTCTCATGCTGGTGAGGTTTTTTAATAGTAATTAATTTCCCAGTATATTTGGTATCTTCCCAATTTTCCCTAATAATTGTGTATTGTGCTTGTACTAAAAATGAGCTTATTTGAAGGGAATGTATCCTCACTGCACTCTTAATGAGCTTCCCAATTATGGACCAGATATTACATATTTCACATCAAGTTACACACAGCCAGAATGAGAATTTCTGCAGAATTTGTTGGAGCTGGGGTAGCACATTAGACTCCGCTTTCAGATCAGGTCTCTCTATGTAGAGAGTTTGACTTAGATAATGTTGAGCTTTTATTTTTAGTCTTGTCTCAGAAGGTGCCAGGATTGATTAGTCATGTCTGCTATAGATTCATGATAGGTTGTCAAAGGTCTTCCTGGCGTGCCTGTGACTGACTCTAACAGTCACAGTGTGGCCAATCAATCTTATGACTAAGCATCTTAATGGCGTTAATGGAAGAAAACTGGAAACATAGCTGTTTTGTAGAAAACCCATGTTAAAGGACTTATGTACAGAGTCAGTAAGACTTGTCTATCACCTTCATGAGTCTAATGTGGTACTGGGACAATCTGCATTACCAGGCAGAAGATCTATGATCCCTGATCCAGTGAAGGGTGAGCTTCAAAGAAGTGAGATCTGTGTTTCTTTTTCTCCTCCTCCTCTTCCTCCTCCTCCTCCTCCTCCTCCTCCTGCTCCTCCTCCTCCTCCTCCTTCTTCTCTCTCTCTCTCTCTCTCTCTCTCTCTCTCTCTCTCTCTCTCTCTCTCCGTACACACACACACACACACACACACAAATAAAGCAGCAAAGGCAATATTAAAATTGCAATGGGGAATTTATTCACATGTGGGATTAAAGCTACTAGAAAGTAAGTTTGAAGATTAAACCCATCATCTCCACCCTAAAAATTACCTGTTGGATCCTCATTTTGTTTCTCTCTGAGTGGCATGCCAGCTACCAAAATTTGAGTCTGAAAGGCCATGAAGTGACAGACCTTTGAAGGGCCTGCCAAGTTTTCCAGAGTTCCAGAGAATACGGATATCTGCAAGAGTGCCGTCAGTATCTAGCTCTATGCACAGTGGTGTCTGCATCTATCACTCCCACACAGGGCTGCTTCTCCTAGCAATCAACCCAGACCTTAACCTCGGTACGGGAGAATGGATTTGTTTATAGTTGAGACAGAATCAGGGACGCAGTTTGAGATTTAAGCTTCCCAAATTGGTCTCACATGACTTGTGTTTGTACGTTCTGTGCTCTCCTAGAACAGGATTATAAATATGCACATTCCCATTTATACATCCGCGTGTTGCAGGCAGCCACCACTATCCGAATGTATTCATAAATGCATGACATTTGCATAACACTTTAAAAATATTTATCTCTCAAGCATTCTCTCTTCTATCACCCTGTTTTGTGCTTTGATATTGATGGATATACTGGCAATGATTCTCTGATTTACAATGTCGTGTAAACAGCTTGTACATATTCTGCATCTCAGAAAAGAAGCTGAACATTTTGCTCCAATTAATACATTTTTCCTCTGTTTCAATGCTTGGGGGTATTTCAAACTCCCAGTATCAGTTACAGAGCGCAAAATGAGACGACTTAAAAATCTGTGTGCCTGCGACTAGATATCTGCAAACACGTAACACTAATATTAAAAAAAAAACTTTTTAGCAATTTTTCAACTAGCTCCTGACAACCCAAAGATATTCATGGAGGGGAAGTCATAGTCACCATTTCTGTGTTCCCTAGAGAGTTATACTATGTTCCTTTTCCTCTCTCTCCAGAACAATGCAAACTGCTGCATTTTCCTGGACTTTCATATAAACCACACTTCCTCCTGTTAGTATTTTTATATTTCAGTCCCAAGAATTTGACCAATGTTCTCTACAAAGCTTTTTTTGTTACCACAAAATAACACTTTTTTTTGTTAATCATTTTCCTCCCCCGTGTATAACTAATTATTATGATGTGAACAAGAAAAGATTCATAAATAAAAGAAGGTCAGTGAGAGGGCTCAGGGTGTTGGTCCCCAGGACTCAGGTAGAGATGGAAGGAGAAAGCTGACTACAAAATGTCCTCTGAGACAGGCATTGGAGGGCACACTTTTGATTCCAGCACTTAGGAAGCAGAGTCAAGCATATTTCTGTGAGTTCAAGGCTAGTCTGCTCTACAAAGTGACTTCTAGGAAAGCCATGACTATGCAGAGAAACCCTGTCTTGAAAAACTAAACAAAACAACACATAAAATTGTTCTCTGACTTCCACAGATGTCCTGCAATGTGTACCAGCATGCACACACATCACACACACATGTGCAAGTACACTGCTTATACATATACAGTAATAACAAGGTAAAATATAAGGAGCAGAAATATTGGGAGAAGTAGGAAAGTAATTAACCAAATTCAGTCTTTAATATTAATACATAATAGGGTTTATTTTGTACTGAGTTTCTACTTACTCGCTTTATGAATCCTGATTAATACTCCTGAGGGGGACTGTTAAGGTCACCAGTCCTTTATGCAGAATAATAAAATCATCCTTCACTCCTCACGTCTACTCCCATCTAAGCAGTGGGCTTTGCACTTTGACATGGGTCATCTCACTCTCGGGTGTGACAGATGTGGTTGATCCTATTATTGCTCTTATTTTTATAGGTTTGACATTTCCCTGCTGATGAGGTGGTGCAGAGCTGGGACTCATTCCGAAGCCCTGGCTTGTACCCAACACCATGAAACAGCTTCAGCCGAGGAGACTGTCATGTGCTTGGCAAAGACTACAACACTCCATACAAATTAGCTTAAAATAGCCTTATCTTGGAATCAAGGCCATGCAGAGGGAAGTGCTGCTGCCAAACTCAGAGCAGTGGAGACAATTATTAAAATGAAAACAAAAACGAGTGGCTTCCCACCAATTATCAAAACTTATTATTTTTTTGTCGTAATTAGCACTTCACTGTGGGAACAAAAAAATGACCAATGGGATGCTATGACTATTGAAATAAGCTGCCGGCAAGTTTGATATGTAACAGAATCTGCAATGAAAACTAGGTGGAAAGCAATAACAATGTAACAAGCAGCGGATATTTTCTGTAACTGAAAACATCTCCAGGTAGATCTTTGCCTCACACCAGTTGCAGAAAAATCAGCTTGTTACATTGTTTTGTTTGTCAACTTGACAAGTTAGAGTCATCTGGAAAGAGAAACCTTAGCAGAGAAGGTATCTCCACCAGATTGGCCTGGGGACATGTCTGTAAGGGCAATTTCTTGATTGATGATATGGGAGAGTTCAGCCCGCTCTAAATGGTGCCATCCTGGACATCTGGTCCAAGGTGCTATAAGAAGGCATTTGAGCAAGTCATGAGGAGCAAGCCAATAAATGATGTTCTCCATGGGGTCTCTCTCTCTCTCTCTCTCTCTCTCTCTCTCTCTCTCTCTCTCCTGCCTTCCCTACCTTGAGTTCCTGCCCTCACTTCCATGGCTGATGGACTTCAAACTGTAAGGAAAAATCAACTTTTTCATCCCCAAGATGCTTTTGGTCATGGTGTTTATCTCAACAACAGAAAGCAAACTAGAGCAATGAGCTAAAATGGGAAAAGATCTTTGGGTGTGTACTAAACATGTATAACTTTTTTTATGTGTCAATCTTACTCCCACTAAGTCACATTTTCAAATAAGCACACATTGAAATTCATGTGAACATACCTTCACAATCGTGTAGAGAATAAAATGGTAGAATAGATTCATTCAGAAAAAGACATTATTGTTCATTTAGTATTTCTTCTGTTTGTAAATGAGAGGTTTTGTTTCTTTTATTTTGATGTGTTTGGGTGGGTGTTTTTCTTGCGTGTAGGTGTGTGCACCATGTGTGTACAGTAACCATGGAGCACAGACGAGGGGGCAGATCTCCTGGAAATGAGATTGTAGATGGTTCTGAATCACTATATGGGTGCTGGAATGAAACCCCAGCCCTCTGAAAGTGATTTAATTGCTGAGCCATCTCTCCAGGCTCAAAAAGCTCTCCCCTGCAAGAATATTTAAATGGGCTAATTTTAGACATAGAACATTTCTATTTATTTAAGCAACACAAAAAATGCAAAATGGAAAACAATGTCTCATGATCAGAACAATGCTTCCGAGCAATATAATAAAGAACTAATATTGCACTCTGACCAGGAATGGTTCACACTAACAATCAAGGAGCGTGGTGGCCTTGAGATCTGAGCTTCAGAGGAGGAAAATGATGTGCTTGAAGGAGCCTTGAGACCTCCAGGCTGGTAGAAGTGGGAGACAGATCAACTGTTGGTTAAAAAGCTTCAGAGAAGACATTACCCAAAGGGAGAAGGCGCCATCCCTCATGAGGCCAATGGGAAGAGATGGAGGGATGGTGTCAGAGAGGATAACAAAAGGCTTCCTGTGGCAAAGCTGACTACAGAAAAGTGCAAAGAATCTCATTTGGGTTCCAATGGGAAATATCCCCATAGGTTCCTGTGTTGAGCATTCGGCCCCAGTCAATGGTCTGTTCAGAGAGGCTGTGAAACACCTCGGAGGTGGGACCTGGATGGTGAAGTAGGTCACTGGGGTTGACCTTGAGGGTCTTAGGTCAGCTGTGCTCTCGCAGTCCCTTTATGTCTTGGTCTGCTGACATGTGAACGAGCAGACCGTGCTCCAGTCCACAGCCAGGAGCCACTCCTGCCACCATGTGTCCTTGCCATGATGGACTAGAAAGCCTAATGCCGAGCACAGTAAATCCTTCCTTCCCTCATGTGACTTCTGGTGGAGTCTCAGTAATAATCATAAAAAATAACAGTAATCAATGCAGATCCAGAACCAGAAAATTTTCAAATTGAACTAGATATTTATTTATACTATAATAATTTATTTATAAACAGACAACAAGGAAAGGATAAATTGTATCAGAAAACAAAATTCTGCATTGCATTAAATGCTATTCAGTGTGACAGAAGTTGATTTACCTTGGGGATGAATCAAGGTTAGTAAGATCTATTGACATAAAGAAATTAAATGTAAAAAATGTCCTTGTAATCAGCTCAATAGATTGCAAAAATATATTGATTAAAGTCAATGTAGTTCTTGGAAATAAAGAAAATGAAACCCACAGAAACATATACAGAAGTCATAACTTCAACAATCTAGAAATGTTGCAAACTTCCAAAAACGTCAGCCTGCCATCTCAGCCAAAAATCCAAACTGGGTCACTGCATGGAAAACGGCATTTGTATAAATTTCCTCTCAGGGACCAGAAATCTTATCAACTAAGGAGGTGGCAGGAGGCTCACAGGAAGAGAAGGATGTGGGGGAGGATGGGAGAATTTAAAGGGAGCCTTCAGAACTTGGTGCTTTCTATTTCTATTCTGTGACACAGAAGCAAAATTGGAGGACAGATCATAGATATGGAAATGACAGAAAATAGATGAACAGGTGATAAGTAAAAAAAAGATGAAATATAAACATCTGTGTGGAGAAAGATGATGGAGAATAAATAGAAGATTGATAAATGGTATAGATAGATAGATAGAAAGATAGATACCTTACTTTTCTGTTGCTGTGATAATACACCATGACCAAGGCAATTTAAAGAAGAAACAGTCTAGTCTATTTGGAGATTATAGTTTCAGAGAATTATCGGTCCTGTCCATCTTGACGGGTAGCATGTCAGCACACAGGCATGGTGTTGGATCTGTAGCTAAGAGTTTATATCCAGACCTACAGTCAAGAAGCAGAGAGAAACTAGACCTGGCGTGGGCTTTTTATGTCTCAAAGTCCATCTTCAGTGACTCCTTCAACAAGCTCACACCTCCTAATCCTTCCCAAATGTTCCCCTAAACGAGGACCTAGCAATTAAATGTATGGGCGCTCATTCTTATTCAAACCACTGAAGATAATAGATAGACAATATGTAGATGATAGATGGATGGGTGGTAGATGGATAGATAGATAGATAGATAGATAGATAGATAGATAGATAGATGATGGATAGATAGATAGATAGATAGATAGATAGATAGATAGATAGATAGATAGATAGATAGATGATAAACAGGTAGATGGGCATAGGTGGTACAGAGTAGATATATAAATAAATAATAAGCTGATATATATATATATGACAGATGATTTATGATTGACAGATAATTGATAGATAGGTGGTAGACAGATAGACAGACATATACACAGACACAGAGATAGATAGATTAGATAGCCTCTAGTTTCTGGGAAGCAATACCAGAGGTCCAGGACCCAGGTTTCTAAGTGCCAAGTACTTCAGAAGGACACCATATTTAGTGGTATTGAAGAGCAGAGACCAGTTTTAGTGTTATTGGACTGTGCTAGCCATCTTCGTGCCCATTTTCTGGCCAGTCTACATTAGTGTCTACATTTCTGTTAAGTGTTTTTTGTAGACCCTCCCTTTCAGTGTGGGGTACACCCTCATGGAATTCAGAGTCCAATCCCTGTGTGACTTGCTTTGACAGGGTCAGCAGCAATCACACAGGAAATCTGCCTTTTTTCCACCTCTATTTCCCACGTGTTCTACCTGTAAGCATTGCTGGAAAAACATCCTGGCAGCTGGAAGCCAGGAAATATCGCAAAGTAACACTGCACAACAAACCTCACACAAGAGATTTATTGGGGAGGATAAAAAACCAGGAGAGTGGTTGCCTCTGCTCTAGCAAGAAACAGAAGCAAACCAAACAGGATGGAGAGCTGACAATAGAGTTTCTTGGGAAGGGGTGGAATTTTTGAGGATGGAGCTTTCAGGACAGAGATTGGTGGGATCTCATTCCAGTGTGTGTGTGTGTGTTTTTTCCCTGTGGAGAATGGGGTGGGGTCCAGTCATTAGGGCAGTAAGAATATACAGTGGGTAGAACCTGGCAGTTAGAGGTCCTGAGGGGAGGGACTGACGACCCGTGTGGCCTGAGGGGCTTACACTACCTCAGAGACACCTGTTCTTTCTGAATATGAGCCTCTATGCCACACACAAATCAGTCGTGGATTAGCATCTGCTCTTGCTGCAACCCTGTCAGAAACCCATGCTTTCCAGTGATTGGAACCAGTCTTCAACAGCCAGTTAGTTACCGCTGATGCCAGCCTTCCATGGTACCTGTCTTGTCAGGGCGGTGGAGTGGAAGATCCTTTTCATTTTCCAAAGAGAATTATGGAGTAGGAAACCGCTAGTTTGCAGCCTGGCATGGTGACTCAAGCCTATAATCCTAACACCCAGGAAGCAGGGACAGGTGAAACCATGTGTTTTAGGCCAGAGGTAGCATCAGGAAAACAATCTCAGATAGAGCATTGAGGCGGACACTCATGGTGGAGCCCAGAGCAGGCTGCTGGTCTCTGGGGCTGTTTTTTTTTTTTTTTTTTTTTCTGATTAGTACTCAGTTAGGCATGCAAATCGGAGACCAGAGCTGACTTGCCCAGAGCAGTGGCAGAAAAGGGCAATCACTTTTTGTCCCCTTTCCTCTCTCCTGTAATCCTATATACACTTCTGCTACCCAGGCCAGGGCACCCATGTATATAATATATAACATGTATATTAATACATAACATAGAAAATTCTTTGCACACACATTTCTCCCCTAAGAGATTCACATCACTGTCTACAGACAAGAATACATATTGGATAATTTCAGTGACGTTTACTGTCGGAGTTTATTTTGGCCCCAGCCAGGTTCCCTAGAGTAAACACTAATAAATCCTCCCTCCCCAATTCTGCACGGGGAATGCCTTAAAAGCCATGTTTTATTTACTTTTCAAGTTTTCATAATTCCCTCTCAGTAGTGCCCCAGACCATTTGTGATATTAAACAGATTAACGATGTAATGTCTAATTTGAAAACTGTCATTCACATGAATTTTAATTATGTGTAAATTAAAAACAAAAGAAGAAAGCGCCTTTCCCCTCCCAGGGCAGCAATTCTTGACATTATCAACATCTCTCGAATGCAGGAGGATTCTGAAAGTCTCAGGTCAAAAGACTCTACCTTGCAGAAGTCCCTGGTTTTGATGAGGTCACAAGATCCTGCTCCTGGAGGAGGGTGCACAGTAGCCTGCTATCCTAATTTTCTTCCCCCACAAGCTTCCTCAGGCTCAGGCCTATTTAGTAAATGTGTTGACAACATACCTCCTCTTAGGCGTACTCCCTGCCTTTCCTTCACTCTGCGCCAAGATACAGGGACTATCATTGTCTACTTGTTACGTGGTAGATGTACCTAAGGTTACACTCTGACCGGAGTTCAGAGAATGAGATGGGGGCAGGAACCGGAGTTTTCTTCCTCCTGTTCTCTGACAAACACAGTCTTCCTTCAGGCACACGAGTCTTCCTTGTGGATCTTTCTGCTACCAGGCTGCCTCGAGATTTAATTCGAAGTCACAGCCTCTCCATTGTCATAATCTCATCACGGGGATTTCAGTTCCAACTACTTCTGTATGAACTTTTAATTAATTACTCTGTGAATTGTTTTTCAAGTTCTCCATTAGTTTTAGAGCAAGTATCTTGAACTAAATCCCCTCTGATTGAAACACTGGTGATTTCAGTTTCCCATCTAACACATAAGACAAATTTACCACCGGGGAAAAAAGATTGAATGTCTACCTTATGTCAACAGTGAGAAAAACCTCTATTGTCTATGGCAAGACATCCACTCACAAAGTTGCTGTGTTTGTAGCTAGGCCACATAACACCCCTCCATCTCCGGGGCACTCAGTTCTAATTTCCATAGAACCTCAGCACCCTGCAAGCTGACACTTGCCTGTTGGAGGTGTGTCTCTGAGGGTACAATTACTTCCCAGTGTGGATACCTGTCCATCTTTGCACTCATGCCAAGCCTGTGGTCCCAGACATGGTGTTTCCCATGCAGGAGTTCCTAGGTGTTTCTTGGCTCCCAGCTTTGCATCTCCACAACTCCAGAATCTTGTTTCTCAGTTGGATTCAAATAATAGGCACACCTGTAAGGGAGAGATGGTCTCTGCCTCCTTCTAACACTTCACTTCCTACCCTTCAGACTCCGAGGGACTGTGACTGACAGGCTTCAACAGCTCTAACCTGAAATGTGTCACTCTGCTTGTTGACTTTTTAAACATTTATTTACCCCCTCCCTATCTCTCTCTCCCTATCTCTTTCTCTCTCTTTTCACACACACACACACACACACACACACACACACACACACACACACACACACACACACTTTTATTTATTCTGGATGTCTCCTCCAAGGAAATCATATAATAGGTGGTCTTCTGTGAATGGGTATCTTAGCTGCCCTGGGAACATGGAAGAAATGGCTGCCTATGTGGTTGGTAAGGAGTGAATCTTTAGATGAGTTTTGACTTAGGGTCAGATTATTATATCTCTGGAATCACCCAGTGGTCATTTCTCAATCTCCTCTATATGGAGTCCATGACCCACTTGGTAAGACTTTTTATTGTGAGAACAGTCAACAAGAAGTCTCAGAAATTATCCACCAAGTTGAAGTAGCACAAACAGTCTCATGATGGGATAGTGGGGGCTAAACGGTTCTTACCTAAGATCTGAAGCAATGGCCTCAACCTGTAGGTCACAATCCCTTTGCAGGGCTTGAGCAACCCTTTTACAGAAGTCATATATCAGGTAGCTACATATCAGATTCATAACAATAACAAAATTACAGTTATGAAGTATCAACAATAATAATTTTATGATTGGTGTCACCACAACATGAGGAACTGTGTTCAATGGTCTCAGCATGAGGCCGGTTGAGAACCACTGCTTTAAAAGATGCTCTGGTGTCCCCTTTCGTGTCCCCAGCTGAGTTCACCAGGGACCGGCAGGAATGAAGAGGACCCCTTGGATAAATGTGAGACCGCCACTGCTCAGTCACACCAAAAGCAAGGAGTGCATGAGCATCCAGGTGGCTCCTGTTGTCCCAGTGTCACCATGAATGGGCAAACCCTACCTGAAGGTCATGGTCAGGCTGCTAGTTGAACACCCAGATTCATTAGGGGTTACAAGAGAAGACTCCGCTTTCAGTTCTGAGATTGACCTTGCCCACAAGTACTACAGCTCCTCAGCCTAAATCCTTCTTTTAAGTTTCCTCTCATGAAGGAATGCCCAGGGGGTGTGAGGAGGAGTGTGTGTGTGTGTGTGTGTGTGTGTGTGTGTGTGTGTGTGTGTGTGTAATGTGAGATGCACCCTCAGAAGTCCCTCATTGGGCTTATGCTGAGTCCATGCATCCCGGGAGCTATTTGTAGCTACCTTGGGGCCCTGTACAGGTGTTAAAGCAAGCTGTCCTGGGAGAACAGGCCTTATTTGATGGAAACTTTTACTTAACCCCTTCTCTCTGACCTTTCGTAGTACGCTATGCTTCGAGGCTGTCTGAGACACATCCGCCAAGCATTCATAGACTATTGGAATTGTTTATTGATTTGAACACTGCACCACAGAAGTGTTTCATGCTAGTACAGATTTTGGGTGTCTGATCCCCTCTTGGCTTTCATTCTTAGAAGACCCAGCCTAACCCCAATATTCATGTCAGAAAGAAAGTTTTAAATGCAGGTGAAAATACTGTGTGCTGGCTAACATTAGTTGTCAATTTGGCACACCTAGGATGAAGGAATCTGTTAGTTTTGGCTTTACAGGCATGACTGTGCATTTTCTTGATTGCTAAATGGTATAGGGGGACCCAGATCAGCATAGGCAGTGCCATCCCTAGGCTGGCGGGCCTGGTCTGAAGGTGAGCCTGCAAGCATCTAGTGACGAGTATTCTATGATCTCTGCCTCGGTCTCCTCCTTGAGTTTCTGTCCTGCTTTCATTGATTATGGACTGTAACTCGTAAGATGAAACAGGTTTTTCATCAGTGTCTTATTACAGCAACAGAAAACACACTAGAACACACTCGATGCCCTCTCCAGACTTCCCCAGCTTTCTCTCTGTTTGGAGGTGTCCACTTAACTAAATATGCTTTCTCTTTCTTCCTGGCTCCTTGCTTTGGGTTTGGGAGAGGCCAACAATGTGGTCCTTACAAATGCTGCCTGCACACCAAAGGAAGCAAGTATGAAGGAGAGCAACATGCAATAGACTTCGAGTCACCAGTCTTAATGGTACTGTTATTTTATCATAAAGCAACGTAATCTATTTCATTATATTTTTCATTACTCATCAGAATGAATCGTCTGCCTCAAGCAGGGCTGACACATTTAACAGACCTCATCTGTAATTGGTCAATGCTGAATCGTTCGCACATTCCTTCTAACTCTGGAAGCAGGCCTACCGGCTCCTTTTGTTCTGCTTTCGCAAAGTAATCCATCCTTTATCATTAGTATCGATTTCAAGTGTGACAAGGTATTTAATACCCTGAAATAGCAAGGCTTGCCAAACACATAAAAATGAATTTCCCTCTAATTACTGGTTTTGATAATCCTGACTTCATTCACCCCTCTCCAGTGGCAAGACCATAGCCAGGGAGATTTTAATAAGATCAAAGAGTTAAGATATCAAATGAAAATGAATGGCATTCAGAGGAAAACTACGATGTGTATTGGGTGTATGGAAATTCGCAATTTGAATTTATATTGCTTAATCCAGCAGAGTAATATTAATTTTAAACTCTAGATTTGTGAAGGCAAAGGTGTCAGGCAATAATGTTTTGGTAACATTAGTTTTTATCTAGGAAAAGACAGTGGAAACGCCAGGTATTAGCTTTACTTATAATTGTGGCAAGGCTGTATGTGGAGGTGGTGGGTGTGGGTGCTGTGGGAGTGGGGTGGGAATGTGCACATGTGGAGGATGTTGTTTGGACTCGGGCTCTGGGGTCTTCTGGCCCTTCCTTGTAGCTAAAGAAATGATCTCAAGCCATTTTCTCCAAGTATAGTCAAAGGGATGGGGGCGTCAGTGCTAGCCACCAGGGGGCACTGTACTTCTTCATTTACCTGTCCTACTGACTCAGGAAACTGTCCGTTTATCCCTGAGAGGATAACAGAAGTTTCTCGTGGAAAACATTTGAAAGGGAAGGCAGTGTTCACTTTTAGAACGCAAAAGGTAGATAAAAAAACAATTCAGTTACTGTGGGACAGAAAATACTTTGAGTGGTAACATCTAATGATAAATAACACTAAGTTCTTAAAATATTTTTCTTTTTTTATATTTGGATGGTATAGGACAGTTTGTTGGACTAATCAGACCTTGGGAAGGAGTCCTTATTAAATATGCAACAGCAAACCTGATGTCAGCAGCCACATCCTCAAATACCGTGTTACGGCTTGAGTATGAAATGTCCCCAAAGCCTTACATGTTGGGGCACGGTTACAAGTTGGTGGGTGTTGGCAGCTAACTGGATCCTGAACTCTGACTGAATGAATGGAGCAATCCCAGTTAAAAGGTCCTTTCCAGGAGGTGGAAAAGGAAGAGGTGGGGTTTGATTATACTACGTGGGTTAGTAGCCTGTGTCTTTGGCGCTGTGTCTTGCCCTGGTATTCTTTCTCTCTCCCTGATAACCATCGTGCTGTGCACTGCTCTGCCCTGCCATGATCTCCTCCCTGCTGGGACAGACTGACAGTTCTGAGGCTGTGAGCTGGAGGAAATCCTTTCTTCCTTTAATTGCTCCTGTCTGGTATTTTTTATCACAATGTTACAACATTTCTGTCCTAGTCAGGTGTGAATGTCAACTTGATGTAACTTAGAGTCCTCTTAGAAAGGAATTGCCTAAGTTACATTGGCCTGTGGGGATGTCCATGGTGGGGTTGTCTGGATTATCAATTGGTACAGTAGGATTCAACCCACCAGCAGCTTCGACATACTCCAGGCAGGTAATGCTGAGCTGTAGAGTTAGTTTGGTATGAGCCTATGATCCAGCCAGGAAGCAGCATCATGGTGTCTGCTTCAAGCTCCCATTGAACCCTTGCCCTGCTTCCCCCAATGATGGACTGTGGCTGGCAATGTAAGACAGATTACTCCTTTCTCCCTCAGGTTGCTTTTGGTTAGCAATGAAATCATATTAGAATAAGTAACTCACAGGTAGCACCTTCCGTCATTCCTATACTGACTTAATTGCAGCTCTGGTCTTCTCAGTCAGGTTTGCAGTATGCAATGGTTCCTAAAGGATGAGGATTATAAGAATCCCTGGAAGTGTGTGCTTAGGGCTTTGTGGTTGCCTGGATCTCTAGGCTCTGTGTCCATGAGCAGGTGGTCTTTAGATATTCCTAATCTCAAGGGCCATGAGGATTGAGCCATTGTCACCTAAGGTGCCCTAGAATTTTGACATTCTTGTCCTGAGCTGCAAGATCAGTGAGAAGATGCCTGCTCTGTTTCCAAGCTTTCAACCTTTGTTGTTTCCTTCGTGGCTATTGGGGAGCTGGTGACCTCAGTAACTTGTCTACTTCGTGGCTGGTGGGGAGCTGGTGACCTCAGTGACTTGTCTCCTTCGTGGCTGGTGGGGAGCTGGTGACCTCTGTGAGTGACCCACAGCAGCTGTGGTTGCCTGCTGCAGATCAGTAGAAGGTCAGGTCAGTCAACATTCCAGTATGGTGAATGTTGGGAGGATGTTCTAGTGTATCCTAGACTGACCTCAAACTCTTGCGGCCAAGCACAATCTTAAACTTCTGATCCTCCTGCCTCCACTTCTTGAGGTCTAGCACTAAATGTGTGTTCCATCATGCCATGTGGGCGCATTCCCAGATGACTGCAACTTTTACATGTTTTAGCCATCCTAACGGATCACGTCACTGTTTCACATTTGTGGCAGCCGAAATGTAATATCGTCTCAAGATAAGCAGATCTGGTACAAGAATATTCAGAGCATGCTACACCCACTAAAGAGCATGGTTTCTTTTTGGTTTTTCAAGACAGGGTTTCTCTGTAGCTTTTGGAGCCTGTCCTGGAACTAGCTCTTGTAGATGAGGCTGGCCTTGAACTCTCAGAGATCCGCCTGCCTCTGCCTCCCAAGTGCTTGGATTAAAGGCATATGCCACCACCGCCCGGCTATGAGCATGGTTTCTTGAAGTTATTTAGTGACCCCTGGCTAGACACCCTCTGAGAGGATCGATGATTTTGCTCAACCTACATTGGAGCCCAGTTCTCACTGAGCCATCTGCACAAACATGGCTCCTCCCCTCAACCCTAACCCTACACAGAGACCGTCCTGGATGTCCTCGTCCTTGGTGACAAATCTGGCTGCAGAGTCAGAGAATGCTGGATTTTTCTCTTTATCTATGACTTACGACATTTGACATTCAACTTTCAAGAGTGGTGTTATTCCATGTCTGAAAATTAGGAGCTTACAAAAACGTGCATGGTTTTATAAGATTGTGGGTTTAAAAAAAATTAATGAGCTATTGCACATGACACAATTAGCACTGTGTAATTAACACCGCAATAAGATGGTATTAAGTAATTTAAACAACTCTTTCCAATTAAAATGAAAGCAACCTCAGCCTCTGCAACTGTGCTGTGGGTGTCTGAGGATGGGGGGTGATTGCATAAGCACAAGTTTCACGTCAGCATGGCTTGCGGAGAGACGGTGTAAGGAATACTTGGGACTGGAATTTATTGAATGATCCACCAACCACAAACATTTCATCTGGTGTCCTTACAAAAACACGACCTGCCTCAAAATGAGGCCTAATTATCAAAGCAAATTCAATCAAAGTATTTTGCAATTTGATTATCTTATATAATAGAACAAATTGACCTATTTTTCTTTCTTTTTTTTTTTTTTTGAGACAGTGTTTCTCTGTAGCTTTGGAGCATGTCCTGGAACTAGCTCTTTTAGACCAGGCTGGCCTCGAACTCATAGAGATCCACCTGCCTCTGCCTTCTGAGTGCTGGGATTTAAGACATGCATCACCACCACCCGGCTCCTATATTTCACTTTTAAAACTTAATAACAAACCATTAAATACAGTTTGTGTCGCATATATATTCTTGGATGTGTGACTGACCCACCAGGGGTTGGTCACTCTGAAATGACGGTCCATCTTGCAGCAGCTATCAGTCTCTAACAGCGCTATGATGGGGAGGGACTTCACGCCCACCTGCTCTCTCTAGGCTGGGATTTCTGTCTGCAAAACAATGAAAGAAGACACAAAATTAGGTTGATCGAGAAATGGGAGTAGGATCTGGGAGGAGCTGGGGAAGTGGCAGATGTGAATGTGATCAAAATGCATGGTATAAAAACCTGGAAAGAGCTAATAAAAGATGAGAAAATTTTAAAAAGAGGGAATATTACAATACATTAAGGTTTGGAGTGAGTCCCAGAATTTAGATTCAAAGAAAATTACCTTAAGGTATACCACCCAGGGCCGTCCCATCTGCACAGCCTTGGGGGAAAGTGCAAACCAGTAAATATCTGTCTAGGAATGGGCCACAGGTGAGTATGATGGGATGGAGTAAGTCACACAGATTTGTGACTATCTAGAATGTTCTTCTTGGGACACACCCAAGCAATAGGAAGTTAAAATGGCATCAGCCTTAGTTGGGTTGGTCCCAAGAGTCAAATTATCCACGCTCACTGTCACTGTGAGGAGAGCTGTCCGAGAAAAGACCGACACGTGGTGACCTCTGGGCCAAGCATCCAGGCCACAGACTGTGACAGGGTTTTACTGGAGAAGATCCCCAGGCATTTGTTTACACACTGACAATGGCTGATTTATTGACACTAGCAGAGTGGAGTCCTGCTGACAGAGCCCACGTGACTGTGAAGTCTACCAGGATAGAGCACCAGATCCTGGAGTCACAGACCGTCCTTCCTGGACATTCCAGAGCTTGAAAATGGAGGCTGCCTCTGCTCACTGGTGCCTTTATGGAGTATGAGGGAAAATGATTCTCTTTTCATAAAGTGCTAACTGGGACCTAAGATTGGCTATTCCTTGTAGGTAGGCACAGTGAAGTGTTCCTTTAATAAAGGCGAACAAAGGGGATTTTAGGAGAACCAATCAGACTTAGACATTGTGAGAAGCAAAAATGCGCCTCTGCTCTCTTTTTGGAAGAACTTAACCCTGTTAAGTGTTAAGTGTTAACTGTGTTTGAAGCTACCCTCTTGGGCACAGACTCCAGGAGAGAGACATGGTTGTACTGAAGTGAGCTGTTCAGTAGACAGTGAAGATATTATCAGTTTGTTCTCAGTGTCCAATATGAGCTAATGAGATGGAGCCAGCCCAGGACAGGCTAATAAGGGATTCTACCTACAATATGGATGCACAATAACTTCAGGAAAGAGTCCAAGTAGAATGGCCTTGAGAAGCCTAGGAGGAGCAGAGAAGCAGGCTCACACCAAGGAAGAAGAGTTGGGAGAAGGTCCTTGGGACACATGAGGAAACCATATAACTTTATGGAAGGAAGGAACTTATTTCTTCTCCAGAGGGCAGGCTTGATTATAAGTTATCTGTGGGAAACTTTATCCTTTCCCTGGTACTCTGTCCTTCCAGGATAGAGAAAATGAATAGCTAACAAATGAGTGACAAGAGGCGCATGAAGGTGGGGACCTTTGCAGGAAGGGTCACCTCCCTCTCTTATCTGGACTCTCACACTTGAAACAGGCCCAGGGATAAGAGGAACAAGTCAGGTTTTTGTTACTGTGTACTGTACATCAGAAATGAAAATTATTCATATGACTAGAAGGAAATATATACGCTATAGGACACTGGAGAGATTTCACCTTGGACAAACAAAAGCAGGTCTTAACTGGGGCCTGTCTGCTGGGCAGTTGCCTGCAGAGTTGTAGATCCTGATGCTGAAAGTCAGATATCACCCTCCTTCTAAGGCTATGTTGCCCTTGTCATGTGACAGTCTTCCTGAGAAACAAGACATGAACAAACATCTACTCACTTAGAGATAGGGAACAGATGATAGTTCAAAGTATGGTACCGCCAAAGTCCAGCTAGGGAAATTGGTGAGTTTTTTTGGGGGTTTCTTACAGGACTATGGGTGAGGGGTTACCTAAAGGAGCAGAAATGACTCAAAAGCAGCTTTATTACCAAAGCCCAGTCCAGCACAGGTGACAGCTCACAAAATCTGGAAACCTGGAGCTCACTGCACAGCCTGTAGGTGTTGTGGGATTTACCTCTGTATGATATGAATATTCTCTATTACCGTTGGTTAATAAAGAATCTGCTTTGGGCCTATATCAGGGCATAATATAGGCAGGCAGGAAATCTGAGCAGAGATATTGAGATATAGAGTCAGGGAGATGCCATGTAGCTGTAGAAGGAGACAGGCACCCTGGAACTTTATCAGACGGCCACAACCTCATGGTGTTACACAGATTAGTAGAAATGGGTTAATTTAAGGTGTAAGAGTTGGTTAATAAGAAGCCTGAGCTAATAGACCAAGCTGTGTTGTCATTAATACAGTTTTTGTGTAATTATTCATGGCCGGGCAGCCGGGAAACAAATGAGCAGTCTCCGCCAAGACTCAAAGTTCGAAGAGTATTGTGTAGCTAACTTCATTGGTCTGAGCCTCTTAGGTGGATGAGCCCATCTCTATTTTCTTCTCAGGTGTCTCAGGTTGCTAGGCCTTTTCCAAGTAGCTCAGCTGGTCTGAGAGCATCCCTTACTGTTAATAAAAATCTGAAGGACATAGGTGCCTAATAAATCATATCCATTTCAGGGACTTCCTGATGCTATTTGAATTGTTTACTTCCTGACCTTAACAAGCTTCCATGCAGGATGGAATGTTCCACCTCTCTGGAATATGCCGTAGCTTTTCTTGAACATCCTATGTCTTAAAAAGCTGACCCTCAACGTGGAAGGCTTCAGTCTCAGAGGAAATAGTGACTGGTGTAGATCTCTGTCTCTCTGGTACTTGAGTAATTTTCCTTTGCACATGAGGTATGGAGGCTGCTGAGTGATGGGATTTATAGTGAATTACTAAGCCATACTATAGTCCAGGGGAACCTAAGTGAGAAAGAAAGCATTGCATACAGCTTTCTCCCTATTAAGTCACTCAGTGAGATGTTGGTCACATATACATACTATACCTATAGTATACAAGTTTACACAGATCCTAAAGCCATCTATGGAAGCAGTTGATATATTGAGAGTAGCCTCTTGTGCCTTCTCATCTATGGAAACAGCAGATTTCACAGTTCGGGGGGAGGAGAACTTTCAATCCTCAGAGTCTTGAAAAACAAGAACATTTCATTAGTCATTTTTTTTCTGTCTTAAGCAACACAAAATATAGCAAAAATTACAAAATGGAAGTGGATCTGCTCCGACAATGGCGATGCTTAGGTCTCTCCAAGTCAACAGACACCATGAGCAATCAGTGACCCTGCAGCCATTTCTGCTAAGCCCTGAAACTCTGCTCCAAAGAAGAGTCCAACTTAATGAGAAAGCAATTAGGGAGGGATGTGCTTGAATGTGCTCCAGCAGTACGGACGCTTTCGATTTGGTGTTCACACAAATGGCCTCCAGTATTCTTTTTCTAGTGAGTCTCCACGTTTGCATAATCTCTTATTCAATTAGACAGTAATTAGGCAACTCCAAAATCTGCCTACTACATGGAGAAGAATTAACTTGGTGGCTGGAATGAGACGAAATGGAGCCAAGAGACAAAAAGAAAAATTGAAAACACAGTAGCCATGGCAAGAAAAGAGGGAAAGAGAAGGAGTAGAGAAATAATTATCATTGTGCCGAGGAAGTGGGAGGTGAGCCCTGGAAGTACTCAGAATAGCCTTAGTGGTTTGACTTACAAAAGACGCACTATGTGCGTTTGTATTCGTGTGCACATACATATTCATAGGCTTACAAAACCTGCATATATACGTATAGGAACATGTGCCTGTATGTATATCCATAAAGCATGGATAGTGAGAAATTAGGAATTACAATTATTTCCACAGAATGTCTAGAAGAGAGCTAAACTGGTCCAAGGAGTCAGAACCAAAGAGTGATAATTTCCCAGGCCTTTGCTCTTTATTACACAATCAGACCTGTTGAGTCGTGCACGGGTGTTTCCCCAGCTTAGCATAATGGACCAAAGAAGCCCTGGGCAGGTTGTAGGCCCTCATCCACTCCTGGATCTCTAGGGTCTTGTTTGTTGCTGAATATATTCAGACTGCAACAGTCATTTCACAAAGAGCGAAACACGAAGGCTTAACCCAGATTTGAATTTTTTAAAGTAAGTTTAACATTATCATATTTTAATGAATGGAACTCATGTTTTTAGGCCTTACTAGCAACTGCCTTAATCTGACAGGCTTCTAGTTTTATCCCCGAGGAAGAAAAGAATGTATCGCAGATCAATACTATTGGCAAACGAGCTGGGTTTTTTTTTTCCCTTTGAATTAGCAGTGTGATGTGGGAATTTTTGTTTGCATAATGATGGGATCTGCCAACACTACATAACAAATTAGCAAAGAGAGGCCATGTTCCTTTGGCTTGAACTACATGGCAGTTGATAGACATCTTGTTATGTAAACTGCTTGCCTGTGAGGGCACTCAGCATTGCACTGGAAACAGGAAATCCAGGACTGCTTTTAGTTCTCGATGGATGCTGTCTTCATGCTTTCTTGGTGTCATTTCTCTTTTCCAGCAATGCCTCATGTTTTTATGTAGAATCCAGCAATGCATAATGTCAACGAGACATCCAAAGTGTTAGTGTTCCTCAGCACCTGGTGTGAGCACCCAGGATGCAGCAATGTGGTCCCTAGAGGACAGAAACCTAGAAAGCATCTCACCCATCCCACTTCATTCCATCCCCAATCCTTGCCCACCCCATCCCATCCCATCCCTTCCTCCATCCCATCCCACCTCAGCCCCTTCAGTTTATCCCATGCTATTCTGTGTAATCCATCCCATCCCACTGGACCCATCCATTTCATCTCATCCCAACCAATGTCAACCCTCATCCCAGTCTCTATCCCATCACATAGCCAATTCATCCTGTCTCATCTCACCACATCCTATTCCATCTTCTATTCCATTCTATTCCGTCCCCATCCCACCATATCCCCTCCCAGGCCATCCAACCCATCTCATCCCACATCCCATGTCATCCCGTCCATCTCATCCTACATTCAATGTCATCTCAGCCTTTCCTATCCTATTCCATCCATACCCTACATCCTATTACATCTCATTTCCATTCTGAAATGAGAATCACGTCAAGGTTACAGTTTTCCAGAGACCATCCAACACAATCTGAAGATGTCCTATATCAGCTACTCCCATAGTGTTTGAATTACTTAAGTTTCTCATCATTCTAACAGAATATCTGAAAGAAGTAACTTAATGGAGTCAAGATTTATTTCAGCACATAGCTTCAGTCCATCACGGTGAGCACGGGAGTTGCAAACAGCCAGTGGTCAACAGAGGCAGGGACATGAGGCATGACTTTTCCCACTGAGGCAGGTTAGAGAGCAGAGGCTTGGCTTGGCAATATTTTGAGCCACAAATACCAAATATTCCATATCCTTCCAAATCTTCAAACATGTGGACCTATAAGGTCATCTACATTCAAACCATATCACTAATCCATTAGTGATGAATGCATTCACCAGTGTTTATTTTAATGGAATAAATTTACTTTTTTGGTACCAGTAAGTTGCCTGGAATGTGACTGAGTATCTTTAGAAAAGTTTAGAGGAAAAAAAAACTCAATAATTTTGCCTCCCAAAAATATTCAAAAATGTCTATACACTCATTTTTAAAGAATGGTTATTGTAATAGATACTAAAATTTTTACAGAAAATGATTAAAAGTTCAGTGCTCATTTAGTACATTTAGAACCTATATAAGGAGGTGTATGTTCAAGGGCTACTGTACCTTCAAATTAAAAAAAATCCAGTGATCTTACTGTAAGAAACGACACACACACACACACACACACGACATCTATTTTCCACAAGATACATATACTTATGCATCCATGCATATTTTTCATTTACTTTACAAATATTTGCTGAGAGTTATAGGAGAGCCAGATGAGCTTTTGGGAAAAAAAATCAGATTTAACCTCCATAATAATATTCTCTTCTGCTAATTTTAGACTTTGATATTTAAAGTCATCTTAACTTCTGGATATTGGAACCACCATTATTACCACTAACCATCATTATTTTTATCTATCCACTCATATGGCTTGACTGCTTTCCTGTGAGCTCCTGGAGGTCGGGATCCTCAATGCTTAAGCTTGGCAAGTGCACATTCCAGAAACTTGTCTGAAGTTGCACAGGTAGAAATGGGTGCATCAGGATACCCCAATGCAGACCTAAACATGCATCCATTCTATAAATACATACACACTCACACATGTGCACATGTGTATGCTCATGTACATATATCCATACAGCCACACATATGCACACACACACACCCTTGTGTGCACAGATTACTACACACACATACATTTGCAAACACACACACATGCATGCACGCACACACATACACACACACACACACATACACACACACCTTCCCCATTTCATGTCTCTCCTTCTTTGCCCTGCAAACTCTAGGCAATTCTGGAGTCTAAAGTATACCCCCATGTACCCTGTTGTACACACAGGGTCTAAATTTCCAGTAAAATGCATCCAGGGTGATAAAATAAAATCCACCCCATATGTTATGAAATGGTGGCTTGACCTCTCTGTTTCCTTAGTCAGAAGTATAAATCATTGTTTCCCTTCTGAATATTCCACACGACTATGTCAGTCTTGAAATTCCAATAGCTCCCTGCAGTTGCCCAGAATTTTGTGTCCACCTTTCCTTCCCAACACCTTCCCCTGCCTCCCGTCCTGTGAAGTGCAGGTATGCCCTCTGCAAGAACATTCCCTTTGATCCCCCCCACCGCCACTTAAGTCTCCAAGATGCCAAGCGGCACTGAGAGACCCGCAAGGAAAGGTAATTTAAACAGCACCCCCTTAGAGCTGTCATCTGTCACCTCTAATCTGAAAGAAAAATAAATCAAACATGAAGCTCATGCATAATACGGACGGGGATATAAAATCATGCTTACGATACTTAATAAATGTCAGTTTTAGAAACTGGGATTTTTGAGGAGGTAATACAAAAGTGTGATGTTCCTGTAAGGGATAATTTCAAATATTTCAAGCAAGCATTTGAGTGTAAAGAAAGTAACGTTCTACCAGAGAATAATTAAAATAAGTAACAGAATTGCTTATCAATGATACATACTTTCCAACACAAACGAATATGTATGTTTGCAAAGGTGAATTTGGTGGCTGCGCATGGCCTCTACTGAACGACATCAGAGAGATTTCTAAAGGTGATGAAATTAAATGAAGTAAAATAAGTCAGTGAAATTTCATTAGGTATAAATAATTTGAAAGGGAACTTCCCATTTCACCATGCCCCGTGTTAGCAGGTTTTAAAACAGCAATCAGCCCTTGGACTTCCTGGTTCTAATTTTCCTGGAACAATCAGTCACACAAAAGAATTGCTCTCTGGTTAATTGAAAGCCTGAGTTGAAATAAACAAGTTCCCGGGGCACTTGTTATTTCTGGAAGGAACTATGTGAGTTCAGAAGGAAGGAGAGTGTCAGCACTGGATTGTTGAATACACACACCTGGTCTAGGCCCCTCACCTGTCTGTCAGTTGGAAGTGAGGTGGCAAGTGACTGTGTTGGCTTTGAAATTCACAAAAGGCTGAAATGAGGCCACAGCACACACTGGATCTCAGCAAGAGAACAGGGAGCAAGAAGTCACCAAAAAGCAAACTGTGACAAGGAGGTGGGAGCAGGGAGCAGGATGCCTACAGGGTTTCTCAGGCTTTGATATGGGGCAGACTCCACCTAACATGCTTGATATCAGATGTCCTAAGGATGGGTGGCCAAGATCCATCTAGATGATGAAGAAGGCTAGGAAAGTTCCCCAGGAGACACAGATAAGAATTTTTAAGTAGAGGCTATAGAGATGGCTCAACAGTTAAGAGCAATTACTGCGCTTCAAGAAGACCCAAGTTTGATCCCCCCCCACAACAGCCTGTAACTCCAATTTCAGGGGATACGATGCCCTCTTTTGGCTTATATGGGTACTGCACATCTCTCTCGCACACATGCACACATACACACACAGAGGAGAGTACATAAACAAAATAAAATCTTTTAAAAATTATGAGCTAGTAGAACACATATGTCAAGTTATACTGTTCCTGTTTAGGAGATATTCTATAAAGTTTCTTAGAAGCTATACCACACCCTCCAAGTCAGTACATACTCATATTCTGTGAGTGAAGGACAGTCCCCTGTGTTCCTTGAAGATTGTGCTCTTACATTAAGTGCAGTGAGTTCACATATTCATGAACCAAGCATTGAATGGGACTTTACTACAGCACAACTGCGTGCCAGGCACACAGAAAGCAGGACAATAAGCTGTCCATTGCCCTGAAAAGGGCACCGTGTTTTCTCGATGCAATAGCTGTACACAGAAAGAATTCAGTGGCACAGGACCTGCCTGGGAACATGCTGAGAAGACAGAAACTTGTTTGTTCACAGCAGAAAGGATGCCCGAGGAAGAAGATCAAATAAAAAAATGTTTTTGTAAAGCTTCTTGGTGGGAAGCTGTGTCAAAAGCAACCAACCGTTTCCGAAGAACACAATACATAAAAAACATAGATGAGTGAAATAGCCCATACTCTCCCGACATCTCAGAGCTGCAGGCAGGGAGCTGGGTAGACGCTGCTCATTGCTCTGTTTCATTTTACTTTGCATTGCTTTTTAGCATAGAATTTATTACCACAGCAATGCAATGACTCCTTCCACTCCAGTCCGATGGGGTCAGCAACTCTGATGTGCAAGGATTATATGTATCTGGCTGGATACTCGGGGATGTAAAATCCTGGCAGGAAAATCACAAGAAAAGAACAGTGTGGGTAGTGGCATGGTCATTAAGACAGAATAAGTGTTTATTCCTTGGGGACAATGAGGAAGAAATAAATAAGGCTCAAGTCTCAGGATGACACAAACCAAATATTATGAGATACAAAGCTACTCAGGCTGGCTATGGGATAAAATAGACACCTGTTGTCTTCAGCTTGTATGCCCACCCTCCCCAATTCCTTGAAGCCACAGGCCAATGTGCCTGGAAGAGTCCTCTATCTAAGGTGGATTGACTGTAAGTCAATGGCATTTCAAAACATGTTTGAAAACCCTTTTAAGTAACAAAACAGACTTTCTCTAGAAACAGAGCTCCCAGTCAAGAAGAAATAAGAAGCAGGTTGAAGTCCACATTACAGGGTGCACATCCAGCAGGCAGAATTGTAGTTCTGAGAATAGCTAAGTCACTTTTCAGTTTTTAGCTAGCTAATCATCATTCCTTTAAAGTCCACAGGAAGAACACAAAGTCCACGTTGATAGCAGATTCTGGTCTCTGCATGAGGATGCTCACAGATACCCATATATGTAACATTCTAGTTACAAGTGGCCAGAGGACTCACATCTAAGGAAAGATTGGCATCGCATGTGCACAAACACACACCACGTACACTTGTCATTCTGATCATGGAAACTGGTCTGTATGGGATTTTCTTAGTTCTATTTAGTCATCTGGTATATGGCTTTCAAAGGTGCAATCACTGTAAAATGAACCCAAAACTTCTGATATCAAGTAAAACAAGAAATTAGTTGTTCTTAGAAAAACCTAGTGAGGGCAACAAGTGGAGTTCATGGGTGAATAATGTCCAATTTTCAAAGTCAGATATCACATGCAAACTAAAACAAAGACTACCTTGGAGCTGGAGAGCTGGCTGAGCAGTTAAGAACATTCCAGAGAACCCAGGTTGGATTCTGAGCACCCACATGATAGCTCACAACCACCTGTAGCTCCAGTTCCAAAGGAACTGATGCCCTTTTCTAGCCCATGTAAGCACTGCACTCATGTAGTGTATAGACATGCACACATGCATACAAACATCAATTTCTTTTTTTTTTAAAAAAAAATAAACGACATTATAATTCACAAGAACGAACTACCTAGTCATCAATTTCCCTGGCTCTGATTTCTCTTTTTGTCTTCTTTCCAAAATGTTTTAAAAAGACAACTAAAGAGGATATTTTTCTTCAAATGCAACAAGGAAAGAATTATGGATTACCCTATCACTCTTGATACTTTGTCAATAAAATGAATATTGTTATTTATATAGAATTTATTTAGCCTTAAGTTTTCAAATTATATACTACGTCTATTATACTGTAAGGAAGGGAACCTTTTACATAAAGTGAATGGCATCAAAGAGAAAGAGAGTAATATGTGTGAGCTAGCAATGAGACACGGATAAGGCAACAGGAATTTCAGACGTGGGCATCGTTCGGGACGCGAAGGAAGATTATACTGTGTATGAAATGTCCGGCATCCCCCTTTTCACCTCCCTGCTGAGTTGACTCTGAGCAGAAAATGCAAATTTTTACCTGGGTCATTAATCTTCACAAGATGTTTCCATGGTAAGACCCAGGCAGTAATTATCACTAGTTCAGCACAGAGTCTTGCATAATCGATGAAAATTCAAAAGGGAATATGTACATCTAAAACAAGCTCTGACCTTTGCCCCCACTCCATTGAACAACAGGGACCAGAGCTGCAAAGGTATCTTGATTTAGACAAAGTCAATTTTTCAAAGAAGGCTCCTGACAGCCATGCATCGTGGTGTAAGAGGGTCACTGGTTCTGAGTCTTTCTTAGACTGTTTTCACCCTCTCAAAAAATTCATTGCATCCAAAAAAGGAAATAAAAGTAGCTTTGTCATCAGAATCAGGCACTCTTGGTATTTCATGTGTTTATTATTTAGAATGATGCAGTAAAGGAGAGAACCCAGGTGCAGCACCTGCCTTGGAACCGATAATAAACTCAGTGGGACGAAAACAACCCTAAATTGAGCTGACTTACATGAACACCTTGCACTAGGTTTCAAGTTTCTGAAACAAATTATTTAGACTTTTAGTGGTTTATACTTGTCGCCCAAATATTCTAAAGGAGTGATGAGCAGATTTATTTTTAAGGCTTGAACACATAAGGAAAGAGAAAGAGTGAAGAGGAATAGGGACAGGACTCAAAGATTCATAAAACAAGAGGAGATGGGAACTGGGTAACCTGAGCTTATTCCACAGCAATATTCCCTCACTACCATGCCACACCAAAGTGGGTGGTACCAGGAAGGGAGACATAAATGAGTTAAGTTGAGCTATCTGATGCCCAGGTTAGATTCCATGTGTAGTAGTTTGAATGAGAAATGCCCTTCACAGGCCCAGGTATTTTAACACTCAGTTACCAGAAGGGGAAGTTATTTGAGGCATATACAGGACCTTTAGGAGGTGGTACCTTGCTGGAGGAAGTACATTACTGGGGATAGACCTTGAGGGCTTAAAGTCTTGCCCCACTTCCTGTTCTTCCTCTCTGCTCCCTGTGTGTGAATGAAATGTGACCAGCCAGCCTCCTACTCCTGCCACCATCCCTTCCTCCTTGAGCTGTTTTTGGTTGTGGTAGTGGATTACAACAAAGGAAAGTAACTGTTTAGCTATGGCAAAGATGACTGACTGAACTAAGAGTTTATGGAATGTTTCTCATGCACTAAGTTTTTTTTTTTTTTTAAATCTGCTGCTAGAAATTAAGTCCGGGGCTTTATGTATGCTAGGCCCTGCTCTGCTGCTGGGTGACACCCAAACCCTCACACTCTGTGCTTGTAGATATGGGTTGCTGTGTGAGTTTCAAAGGCAATATGTCTGCAGGCTGGCTTATTTCAAGTATCTTTTATGAGGGAGGGGGACTTGATCGGGGGAGGGAAATGGGAGGCGGTGGCGGGGAGGAGGCAGGACTCTTTAATAAATAAATTAAAAAAAAAGAATGCATCATAATCGTGCAGAATATATCATAATCACCTCATTCAAGGTTTTCCTGTGCCCGGAAACTGACAAAACCAGAAATTAGTAAGGCAAATAAAAACAAAACAATGATCAACTCCTCCAGTTTGGGTAAGGGAACTTAAAAAAAATTGTGTGTGTGTTGCCTGTATTTATGTATGCATATCATACGCATGCAGTACTTGTAAAGGCCAGAAGAGGGCCTGAGATAGGTCTCCTGGAACTGGAATTACAGAAGGTTATGAGCTTCCATGTGGGGGCTGGGAACTGAACCTGGGTCTCCTGTCAGAGCAGCTGGTGCTGCTAAACATTGAGGCATCTCTCCAGCTCCTCAAGGAGCTTTAATAATAACAATCTTTCTCTGCCCCAGAGTACAATCTCGTGAGCAATCAGGGTCCACCATGAACTTAACAGAAGGAACAATCCTAAGATCTGATGGGCAGACATGAGGCTTCCCGCATGGACTGTCCATCCCTCCAGGGGTTCTAGAGCATTCTAACACTTGGAAATTCTTAGACGTGGGTCTCAGCCGAGGTGAAGGATGTGATGTGGTTTTCTTTTACAGTTGTAGGTAATCAAACAAAAGCTGGGGTGTGCCAAGGAGAAAGTAAGTAGAAAGTCTTCTTATTCCCTACTCCGTCTGCCATCTGAGGGCATAAACATGGTAGATGCAATTATATCAAACACCCTGCACATTCAGAAACAAGTGAGCTACTCCACCGAGTTACATGCCTAGCCCAAGCATGGGTATTGATGAACCAAGAAGAGAACCTGTACGAGCTATCAGATCTTCAGGCTCACTAATCTAGAACTTCCCGGCCTCCTCCACTATGAGAGATAGATTCCTGCTTATGAAACCTTCCAGCCATTCAACCTATGGCCAACTGACCTTTTGCATCACAGAAAAGTTATGAAGGCACCCTGACAAATTTGTAGATGACAATGCAATATCTCAGTGTCACAAGGTTGAACATCCCCAATGGATTAATGATCCTGAGTCGGGTTAGAGGGATCTAAACCTCCCAAGAGGCATTTTCAAAGCTGTTATGCTCAGGTAAACAGTGTAAGAACACTCGGCTAAGCGCTGTTGTTAATGTTAATTTTGGATGTGTAGCTTCTTGATGATTTTCCTCCTTGAAAAACCGAACCTTTGCGAACAAGTCGCTCTGCTACTTGAGTGGCAGCTGTCAGGTTCCTCACCAGATCTAGGTATCCGCCAACTCAACATCCCTCAGCAAGCATCTGCACTGCATCCAAAGCCTTGGAGTGGTTTACAATCTTCTTCCCTACTCTGGGGGATGCTCCCCTCCAGGCGTCAGCCCACAGCAACTAAAGCAGGATTCCTGCTCCAGAAGACCTCCGTCTACTCATGACCACCCTGGATACTCTGCACCGTCCAGACAAGGGAGAGATAAAGCTAGGTTGTCTGTAAGCAGTCCCGCAGCTGTTTCTGCTCACCGGGGTCCACAGAGAACTTAACAAGAGGAGCAATCCTGAGACTGTTCTGAGTACGAGAAGAATGTGAAAGCCAGTGGTTGATGCGACAGGAAGCTGCCCTGAGGTTGGTCCAAGTATAATACTTTATTTCCATATCACACCCTTGCCACAGAGAGGTGATCAAGATATCACAGCCTCCTGTATCTGGTGGTACAACATGAGGCCACACAAAGATGGGTCTTAAGTAGTCTTTTCTTGCCACTTATGATTTATTTGGGGCCCCATTTAAGTTATGTCTGTATATATGTATGTTTTCACATATGTGGGGTGTACAGGGGTGTGTGTGTGTGTGTGTATGTGTGTGTGTGTATGTGTGTGTATGTGTGTGTATGTGTATGTGTGTGTATGTGTATGTGTGTGTATGTGTGTGTATGTGTGTGTGTATGTGTGTGTGTATGTGTGTGTGTGTGTGTGTGTGTGTGTGTGTGTGTGTGTGTGAATGGAAGCCAGCGGTTGCTGTCTATGATGTCTAGTCTCTTCCTCCATTGCTCAATCTCTACTTCATCTCACAGGACAGTATCTCACTGACCCTAGAGCTTCCAACTTATCTTGATAACTAGTGTGCTCTGGAGATCCCCCTGTCCCTCTGTCCCCAAGGGGGAATTACAAGGGCTTTTGGCTTCTGAACTCCAGCCTTTGTTTGAGTAGCAAGTACACTAGAAGCTGAGCCATCTCTCCAGCCCCTTTGTCTATGACTCCTAACATAAGTAGAGTGTGGGAAGCTGAGGGACAGTGGCCTTGAGCCCTGTCAGAGAACAGCCAAGGGCAGAAGTGGCAGGGCGTGAAGGCATTAGAGACAACACAGGACCAGGGAAACAGAAGTTTTAGCTCAGACTGTAGGATGTGGGCAGTCATAGGCAAGAGACTGAAGGCCCAGTGTACTGAAAGAGTTCCTGTGAGCTGCCATACATTGGAGGAGTCCTAACACCCGAGGCTACGGGATTGAAGCACTGGCTGCCTCTGCCTGCTGCCAATGGCTGCAGCTGTTCAGAGCCAACTATTTCAGTAGCTGTCAAGGGGCTAGGCTGCTGACAGTCAGAACCCAGAACGATAAAACTCTAACTTAGTGCCTAGTTCTCCAGTTTGTAGCTGTGAGTGTCTGCATCTGCCAGCCCCACCCAGCCAGCCCAGCTGAGTCTCTTTGACACTCAATAACCCTGGACTACAATTACAGAAAGAACTGCTTATCCCCTCCTCCTAATTTACATACCATGGGGCTAAAGTGGCCCAGCCTGCTCACTGGGAGCAGTATTTTGTTTTGTCAGAACATCTTAACAGCTCCCTGTGACCAAGACACTTCACAAAGAAATGACCTGAAGAACCTCCCTGAGTCTGTCCCTGCTGGGAAGTGACAACCATCAGTGTTACTTTCAATGCCTGCCCCCACAAAGTCAGTTCACGAAACTGCCAACTTCCCTTTTATTCTGCAACCATCATTCACAATGATGCCTCACCCAGTGTGTGGTGGCCCCAAGTCCCAAGGCTTTACACTGCTGAGTGTGGTAAGCAGTCAGTATGTGGTTTTCAAGAATGTGAAGAGAACATGGAAAAGGGGATGGATGCATGAAATAAAACTCATTTCCTATGGCTGTGAAGTCGAACACATTTCTCGATCCTTCCTATGATCAGGTAGAGTCTCGAGAGCAGGTTTCAGTAAATGATAGACTTGAACATGACATCCTGTAAACTGTTCCCAGGTCTGGCCTATGCAGCTTCCTGCATCCTATCTCCAAGGACCAAATACAGTGTCTCTCAGTAGCATAAAATGTAACATCCTTAGGGCTGGGCTTGTCATATTTAGCTCCAGCTGTTAATGTGACACAAACACAGCTGTAAGTCTGTGAAATAGGAAACTTCAAGAGACACCTTTTCCAGGTCAGAATGACCTGTGTGCACGTCTGTGCGACACTGTCTTAATTGGTGATTAGTGGGAAATGTTCCAACCCACTGTGGGTGGTGCCATCTCTGCGTAGCTGGTCCTAGGATATATAAGAGAGCAGGCTGAGCAAGTCATGGGGAGCAAGCCAGTAAGCAACTCTCCTCCTCCACGGCCTCTGCATCAGTTCTTGCCTCTAGGCTCCTGCCTTGACTTTCTGCCCTGACTTCCCTCAGTGATGTACTGAGCTATAGCCTAAATAAACCCACTCCTTTCCAAATTGGTCTTAGACAGTGTTTTATCACAACAGTGAAAAGCCAACTAGAGTGCGGCTCTTATTTAATTGTTAGCAGAATTTCTGTCTTAGCAGGAATCCATTCTCTAGAGTTGGTGTTTCTCAGCTACGGGACTCAACAGCAGGGGCCAATGGTCCTCACTTCTCTGCTAATCAAATGAATGCAACTGTTTCTTTGAATGCACCTGAAGGTTTCCTGGCATTCATCCCAAGGCTAATGAATGGTTTGCCCATGCCAAGGTCACCATTCAATGTTCTATTTTATGTTATAATAGTAGCCGATAATCAGGAAATAAAATATTTCTTCCTGATATAAGAGAAAATAAAAGAGTGAGAGACCCAAGAATGTTAATTAGAATCTTGTACACAAAGACTCACTCCAGGAGCTCTTGGGAAGGGAAAGGAAGAGGCATTCATATTAATATAAATAAATAATCCAGAAAAAAAAGCTTCTATTATTTATTATCTCTGCTGTGATGCTGTGGATTTACGGGCTGTAATTAATTATAAGTCATGACAAATCGCCAAGGGAAAGCCAATGGTAGTGGCCCTGGTGGTTGACAAGCTGCCGTGGTTTGAGCAACCTGCCACCTCCAGGCTGCCTAATTTATTAGGCATCCAGTCTTACCCAATCGATCCTCCAAAGATAAATGACTATAAATACAAAACGACTTCAGGGAAACACATCCTAGTGAGGTGTGGAGTTTGCAAGTTTGAGGGTATGTGCAGCTGTCTTTTTCCATTGGACAGCACAGATGGGCTGAACCTGAGCGTGGCTGCCCCCTTACAGCCAACACAAAACTGGGCATAAAGTAAGGTATACACCATGACGGTTTCAATTCATTGAGGCATTTATTTGAATAAAGCAAAAATACATTCTAATAAAGTGGGGAGGGGGTGTCCCTAAACCTTATGCAGGAAGGAAAGGAAGGTGTGGTGATACTTTGTTTGTGCTGTAACAAAGCTTGCCTGAAGATCAGCGTGCAGAGCCTAGCCACTCTAGTTAGCCATAGAGGCCAGGCAGTGGTGGCACACACCTTTCATCCCTGCACACTGGAGACAGAGGCAGATAGAACTCTGTGAGTTCAAGGCCTCCCTGGGCTACATGAGATTGAATCAGTCTAAAAGAGAAACAGAGCCAAGCAGTGATGGTGGCTCAGACCTTTGATCCCAGCACTAGGGAGGTGGAGCCTGGAAGTGATAGGGCTGGGTTGAGAGAGGAATATAAGGTGACCTCGAGAAGACAGAAGCTAAAGATTCAGTCTGAGGTCTCATAGAGACAGCATTCAGTTTGAGGACCTGTAGACACAGGATAGCCCATTCCATTTGGTTTGTGGGTTTCGTAGAGGTAAGAGCTCCAGTGACTCTCTGCTCCGTCTTTCTGATCTTTCAGTTTCCACCCCCTAATATCTGAGTCTGGGTTCTTGTTATTAAGACTAATTAGAATTCTCAGTGAAAAAGGTCAATTATTTATTCTAGGAATTTCTACTATGAGGGGGAATCAGGCAGTTCCATTTTGGAGAAAAAGGACCACAATTTCCAGAGATTTCATGCTCACAGTGCACTCTGGGGAGCATCTTGGGATGGCTCTTCTCCCGCTCTTCCTACTCTGATTTTGAAGTAGAGAACAAAGGTCTGCCTGAAAGGGGCTTATTTCCATCTTAAAGCTGGCAGAGTGGTTTTGACAAAATGTCTCATTTCTTGCCCTTCATTTGTACCGTGCGGTGATGAGGAAGTGTTTGGTTTGCCCACCCTCCTGGATCTACCCAGATTCAGCAAGTTCCCTTAGTTCCTACACTTTAATTTCCCTCCTGTGAGGTTTTGGGTTGAAGAACCCCATTCCTGATTCTACTACTCTCCAGCATCTGGTGATCCAGCCACGGCACTATTTATAACTGTTAAAATGTGGAATCATCGTTGCTGACAGAAAAAAATGGTTAAAGAAAATATGGTGAGCCGGGCGGTGGTGGCGCACGCCTTTAATCCCAGCACTCGGGAGGCAGAGGCAGGCGGATCTCTGTGAGTTCGAGACCAGCCTGGTCTACAAGAGCTAGTTCCAGGACAGGCTCCAAAAACCACAGAGAAACCCAGTCTCAAAAAACCAAAAAAAAAAAAAAAAAAAAGAAAAAAAAAAAGAAAATATGGTGTCTATCTGCAGGGAAGTATTACTTGATCAAGAAGAAAAACAAAAGACTACCATTTGCAGAAAAATATGGAAATTATCACAGTATGCAAAACAAGCTAGATTCTGAAAGACAAATGTATGTGCTTTCTCTTATATATGGAATCCAGAGAGTAGGGGGAGCATGAGGAGACAGGAAGGGTGAAAATATGTGATGGTAGTCAAGAGACTATGTCAAAGTACATATATGTATGAAATGTAATGAAACCAATTACTTTGTATAATTAATATATGTAATAAAATAACTCATTAAAATATTTTGTAAGGAAACAAGAAATTCCATGCAAGGCAAATTTCAGCTATGCTAGTCAAACTGAAGCTCTTGGGCAGCTGGATGGTGACCACACTCAGACTCAGTAATGAATCCACATCTTCATTCTAAGGTGACAGCCCCAGCCGCCGTGGATTCAAGACAGCAGCCAGCTGAGATGGGTCTGACCCAGGAGGACTTCTTGACTTCATTCATACTCTAGAGACATGCATTCTTCATGTAGCATGGTTGATGACACTAGCTTCCCCCGGAGATGGTAGAGCAGGAAGACACTAATGGAGAACACCAGCATTAGCGTTACCATTAGTCAGTTTGCTCATCAATGAGAACGATATCTACTCACAGTCTATAGGTGCATAGTCTTTGTGGTGGAAAGGCATGGTGGTGGGAGACGCTTGCTGCTGGGGCAAAAGAAGCCTTCACTTCCCATCCGGTCTCTGCTTCCTGCTCTTCGTAGATGAGCAACCATAAATGTTCCTTAAATGCTGCCAGTGACTTCCCTGTTGGTCCACCTGCCAATCTTAATGTTTATTTGTCCTTTTTCTGGCATTCAGGGAGAAATACAGAGGGCATTCATTTACTATTGTTTGGTGGCAGGTCTCCACAAAGGTTAAGGGTTAAATGTTAAGGTAGCTTAACCCAAACATGTATTTGAAACCTTACAGGGTTCTGAAGGTGAGAAGTCCCAGGGGCGTTGTGGAGGCAGAGACAGTGCCTTCTAGGAACCTAAGGTAGAACTTACTTCCTTGCCTCTTCCAGGCTCTAGAGATGTGGCTCAACCTCCAATTCACCTATCAGGGCTCCTTTGGCTCATCTTTTGCCCCCCTGTCATACTGAGCTTATTATCACTATTGTCCCACCCTAGCATTGCAGGATATCTTCTTTTCCCAAGGTCCTTGGATTAAGGACATCCCCCATGCAGAATGATGGTATTACAGGTTTTGGAGGTAGGTTGTGAACATCTTTAGGGAGCATGCCATTCCAAGGCCATTTCTCTCAAACCTACCCCTTTCCCCAGCTCCAAGTGAGCAACAGTGACTTCACCCAATGCATCTTTAATTATAGAAAACAGTTCCAATTCTGATAAATCCCCCAAGTCATGGCAGCCTTGATTGGCATTTTTTTAAAAACTTGCCTATTAAGCAAATGTACATTTTAAAAAGGAGGAATAAACAGATGTCTCTCATTAGCAAAATAAGGGATTTTATTTTTCTTCAACTTTTTTTCCCCTCAATGCTCATCCATAAATGAGATAAAATGCAGGCTTGAGCTAAATAATGAGTCCTTTAAATTTCCAGACATGGGAAACTATTGGGTTGAGATAAAGGGCACCGCAGTATGGCTAGACTCCGGGAAAGGACACAGCTGCCACTTTTAACTTGCTCTGGGATCATGTGACCTTCCAGCACAAATGAAAGGGCTTTCCAAGGAAGACTATAGTGGTCCAACAAGGCACAGACCTGACCTTGACCTCACCTCCTCCAGGTATTGACGCCTGACTTCCCAGTCTTGAGAATATACTCAAAGACCCCTCTGACCTTGCTAGCTGGAGACTCTCTAGGTCCCTGCAGGGAGTTTGGTAAGGTGATGGGAAGGGGTGAGAGGCATGCTGGGGAATTTTCTCAGACCTATCCTTTTAGTTGAATTTTAAAGAATCCTGAAAGAAATGAGAGCTTTCACATTTCTTGATTTCTAGAAGTCATCCTTATGAGTCCTCCCCATACAAGGAGGGAGCTCATCTCCCTCTCATGGTCCAGCTAGGCTAACTCAGGAACCACATCTTCAGTCAAGTTTTTCACATAGATGGACATAACTTCATAATATCTCTAGGATATAATATAATATCTCCAGGAAAGTCAAATCATGAACTGGGTACTCGGAAATCTCATCTTGGTCCAAGCTTACACAAGTTTTTGCTTATATTGACCACAATCCCATAGAATCTAACAGGTAGATATCCTGCTTCAGACTGGGATGTGGGTAGTATTTTAACCAACAGTCCCCAAATGCCAACAGCATGATTGACAGCTGATGATGTAGTCGCTGTGCAGGAGACTGGATGCCACTGGGTGGTACTTGCTCTGCTTCTGGTGGAGGACTGATTACAAGCGGTGTTGGGGTGGCTTTGAAACTCTCACTTGCTGTCAGCTTTGAGAGATTATTGTCCCTGAATGCACGACTCTACTGGTGCTGTGAGAATTCCTTCCCACAGGAGACATGAGCATCATCTATCCTTCTTCCTAAGGTCCCAACCACAGCTCAAAGTATGATTCAACTAAAGTTCACCACGGGGAGCCAATGAATTTAGTGGGCTTACTTAGAGAGCATGGGTAATGAGGTATGAACAGAGCATGGGGTTCTCCAAGGAACTTGCACAGCAAAATCTTTTCCTACCACGGACATGGTTTCGAGTAGCCATATAGATAGAACCCCCAGTTAATCCCTGGTCTTTATACTCTAGAATCCAAAGCTATTTGCAGTTTTTACAGACCTACGTGCAAATGGATGAGAGGAGAGCTGAACTCTCAGGTAAGGGTCCAGTGACTCTTCCAACCCTCCCTCCTGTAAGGGAACATCAGTAGTTCACCTGCCATGTGACCGCTGATGTCACGTAAGGAGGCCTGGTAGATTTGATGAAGATGCGGCTCTTTGGTTTGGAGACTCTCATCCCTCAACTCTTTAGAAGACAACTGTGCACTTGCTCTGTGTCAAAGGCAGAGCAGAGAGTCTGAGCAAAGACACGTGAGAAGCCTCGCCCTCACAGGACTTGTGTAGTAGCCAAGCAGGACAGGTAACATAGAAACGTGAAGAGCGGTGCTGGTTAGAGAAGTGACAAAGGGGAGGGGCTGCACGGTGGGCAGATGGGGTGTGATTTGAAAGGAAAAGGTTGGGAAATCCGCCCCCTACCCGAGTCAGTGAGTCCATGGGAACAAGTTTATTTGACAGCTGGAAGACAGAAGATTCTAAGTCGTAACAAAGGTTTAGGATACCTTTGTCGGCACCAGGCACCATCTTAGTTTCCCTTACTGGTTCTTTGCTTCACAGATGAGCACAGCACAGGGTTCCAGGACAATCAATAGTCAGGTGCTCACCCACATAATGCATAGACACTTGGTCTGATTGATTCTGCCCATTGGTCAGATACCTGGGGACTCCTTTAGCATACCCCTTTGCTTCTGCACGACTATGTTGTGGATAATACTAAGAACAACTCCATATGCCTGTGTAGTTAAAATGGGTTACTGAATGCAAAACTATAATGTGCAGAAAAGCATGTCTTTTGATTCTTGTTAATATCAGCATTGGGATTCATATTTATTGAATTGAAGGTATGAAGTACGAAAATTCTGAACATAGCATCCCTGGGGAGTGGGTGAGAGAATCAATTTCCTGCTGTGTCTGTGCACTTCCTATATTCTCTGAATCTATTCCGTTCTCAGCATAGGAAGAAGCAAGCTCCATCCCTACTGGAAAATAGGGCAGTGGGTGGGTAGAGTGGGAAGGATGGAGGAGAACCTACAGTATTGCTGCATCAGTGAAGTAAAAGCAACTGTCCTTTTGTTAAAAGCACCATCAAGGGCCCAGCAAAATGTCTCAGTGAGTAAAGGGGTCTGTAGGGCAAACCTGGAGATTTGGGTTTAATTCCCAGATCGTACATAAATGTTGAAAAACAGAACAGACTCCACATGGTTATTCTAGCCTCTACATGCACCTGTGGCTCAAACACCTACTCATATCACACACACACACACACACACACACACACACACACACACACACGCACGCACGCACGCACTCATGCACGCACACACGCACGCACGTAGAATAAATGAAAACTTTTAAAACAGTGTCGTTCATATGCCTCTCTTTCTTATTATTTTGCTATTTCTTGAGGCTCCATTTACAGTGCAGGGGTGGGGGGGACCCAGGGAATCAGTTGTGTTAAGCGAGTACCACTAGCTGTGTCTCTACTCTCTGTTATGTTGTTTTAATTTGCAAGTCTCTTCCTAAATTCTCTGTAACCCCTAGATTCACAGTCTGAGACTTGCTTCAATAATGTCCATGTGGTTTCCTCCCCATTTCTCTCTTAGGCAAAATAGTGATTTAAATTCAATCCATGGTTACACAATCAAGCTGAAGCCCCTCATATTTGAGGGAATGTGGTCAGACGGATGTGAGGCAGCTCTCTGTCCCGGATGCCCACATTTAGTGGGCATGTGAATGTGGAAAGAGGCATTACTGGAAGCATTTGTAATTCTCAGCAAATGCCCCCTAGGAACACGTATGGATTCACTAACCAGCTTTCCAACCACACACAATAAGTGCTCAAAATTTTATCTCCAGTTATAAATTAACTCTGGGAATTTGGAAATATCCCACAGTATCTGTGGGTTGCGGAGATCTCCGAATTGCAATCTGTCAATATTCACAGATAATTCTGAGACATTTAAAATACACAGATGGGGGAGTTTGAGACATCTGGTTTACCTCTATCTAGCTTAGCTATGGCACGTGCTTCTGTTTGCTGGGGGAAGCCACAGTGTTCTCACATAGGGAGCGTGTCTCCCTTCCTGAGTCAAACTCATTTAACTCAATCAATGGAGTTATCGTTCTGAGGCTGAAATGCCTCCAACTCATACCCTCACTCTGGCTTCTCATATTATCCAAGCATGATATTAGTTCCTAGCTCTGAGTGGAAGACTCCTCCCAGTGCTATAAAGGAGATGGAAGAAATGAGAGGAAGTCTCCCCAGTTCTCCCCTGACATCCTTTCTCATTTCACCCATCACACCTAAGCAGAATAAACACCACAGGCTTGGGTACAGGTCTTCAAGGGACACAGTGCACATATGTGCCCCTACTCCAGGCCTTCTCATTCAGCACCAATGATATGTGTCATGGTTCCACTAAAGTAAAAATGTTGCAGAATTCGACACTCTTAGGGCACAACCTCCATCTATAGTCAGGAATAATAGGCTCTTCTCATTTTCCCCATTTTGACTTAATCAGAAAATAAATACATGATTTATTGGAGGTATTATTCATGTGGAATTGTAAAACATTCAAACGGAGTCCCTGGCATATACAGATGTCTGTTATTGCCTTTCTTTCTGAAGTAACGACTGGAGCAAGCTGACACAGACTCAGGTATCATGACATGGACTCTTCACCGACAGCTAGGTCAGCCTGTATCATGGCTGCCTCAGTAAGGAGATGGACTCTGCAAAGGAAGAAGCAACAAATGTTCGATATCTTCAAATCCTAAACATGGAAGCTGTCTCTCATCTCCATGCTCTGTCTGCCATCTTGGTGATGAATCTAAAGAGACCAATGTCACAAGAAAATAACTACCTTCAAGGAAAGAAGAAATAAGGGTGGGAGAATTCATGTTGTTTTGTCTCCTCCTTCTCGGTCTTCTCTCAAACATCTTCCTACTGGAGATCACACAGAAATGGCTCTCCAGCCTTTGTAAGTAGGTATTCTGAAACATGGCCATCATATAAAAAGAATCCCATAATTTATTCTTCAAGGAAGCAAAATTGAGGGAAGATTTTATTTACCAGTAAGAAGTGGGATGACATTATCATCATCATTGTGACCTTTACCCCTATCACCATCACTATTAGCACCACCAAAATCATCCATCGCCACTATCACTACCATCAGCAGCACCAAATCACAATTGATCCAAATTCACCATCATTGTGAACCATCACCACCATATTAGCAATACCACCATTGTTATCACTATCATAATCATTATCCCTACCATCAGTAGCATCAATACCATCACCATCACTACCCACTCCTCCCACCCAGCTACCTAGGTCCTTTTTTTATTGTTTTAGATATAGAACCTGGGCTTGATATGCAGTCAAGAATAACCTTTAACTCTTGGTCTTTTTGCCTCCACCTCCTGAGTCTTGTGACTGAGGTGTGATCCATCACACCCAGCTTTTAAATCCTTTAAATATCTACTGCCTATAACAATTTTAATTTTTTTGCATTGATTGTATAGAGCACTTGTTCTATTCACATCTTCCTCATTTAAATAATCCAACCCATGCAAGGCTACTTTGACTGCATTTTTGGAACTTAAATATTAGCAGAAATTAGTGCCAATTAACAAGAGAATTGTAGGATCAACAGATTAAACATGGGGAATACCCATGTCTTCAGTACGCATCAACAAGAGATTTGATTTTGAAAGTATTCAGATGTAAGGCACGGGCAATTTATCTAACAGGCCCTTAGAGGAAAAGAAGGTTTACTATTTAAATAACATCTGGGGATGTGCTTAGTAGGTCTGTTTGCTTTCCAGGGTCACATAAACCGGGTATGATAGTGCAGGCCTGTAATTCACCATTCAGTAGGGGGAGTTGAAGGGTGAAGACCAAAACACCAGCATCATCCTTGGCTTTGAGCTTGATGTCAGCCTGGAAACATGAGACCTTGTCTAAAAAGAAAGGTAGGTCTGGGACCACTCCAACTTGGTTTTGGCATCAACAGTGCAGACACCTGCCACCTTTCTGTTCTTCTTTTCCAGGACAACCTCTAAGAAAGGAAAACAGGACTAAATAAGGACTTTCTTGTAGGGACAATACCAAAGAGAATTTTTCTCAGGACCACCCAAATGATCCCATCTATATTAATTACTATTTTGCTTGTGGAGATGAAATAAATACCACAACCAAAAGAAACTTAGAGAGAAATGGGGTTTTATTTTCTCTTTCAAGACAGGAGAAGTAGAATCCAGTGTAGCAGGAAGGTATGGGAACTCTCAAGGACAAGATGGTGGCAGCAGCAGGAGTCTGAATGATCACATTTTCATTTGCACACAGAAAACAGGAGTGAGCAGGAAGTAGGGCAAGGCTATAGCACCTCAAAGCCCAACCACCGATGATGTGCTTCCTCTAGCAAGTGTCCAACTCCTAAAAATGCCACAACCTCCCTCAAACAGCGCCCACCTGTTGGGGCAAAATATGCAAACACCTGAACCAGTGGAGAACGTTTCTCATTCAATCCACCTTATTACCGCTTGGCAGCCTGGCTGACACTGAAACACACTCTTATCCTATTTCTAACTCACCGGCAAAGGGGATTCCTTCATTTGGATTGGCCCAGCTCCTGCCAGTGAATGCAGACCTATGCCATGTGCTGTGGAATTGTCTTTTTGTACACTGTGAAGATGTGCCTTTGCCAAGGTGCCTTCTGATTGGTTTAATAAAGAACTGAGTGGCAAATAGCTAGGCAGGAAGAGGTTAGGTGGGACTTCCGGGCAGAGAGAGAAAACGAGGAGATGAATCTAAGGGCAAGAGAGACACCAGAGGAGATGGAGAACAATTAGGACATGCGAGAGGAGAGATAAAATCTCAGAACCATGTGGCATCACATAGATAAATGGAAATGGATTAGTTTAAGTTATAAGAGCGAATTAGAAACAAACCTAAGCTAAAGCCAAGTTTTCATAATTAATAAGTTTCCATGTCAATTTTTTATGAGCTGGCAGCCCAAAGAAAAATCCATCTATGGTCATCCATCATGGCTGTAGAAATAGGAGCGGCGGGCTGCGTCCCGGCACCCGGCCGCCCACATGGCTAGCTCTACCCGAAATAATTACACGGACACTGTGTTCATTTAATCACCGCTTGGCCCTTTAGCTCTAGCCCTTACTGGCTAATTCTGATATCCCGATCAACCCATCTCTAATAATCTGTGAGCACCGGTCTTAGTGAGCACCGGTCTTACCGGGAGTGTATCTTCCCAGGAGCGGGGAGCATGGCGTCTCTCTGAGGCATCTGCTCCCGAGAGCAGAGCTGTGGAGTCTGACCTCACTTCCTCTTCCTCCCAGCATTCTGCTCTGTTTACTCCTCCCTCCTGTTTTAACCTATCAGGGCAAGCAGCTTCTTTATTTAATTAACCAATGACCTTCCTCCATCACATGGCTGACTTCCAACTTGCTCAGCCACAACCATAGGAGCAAGTACCGATGAGCACAGAACTCTAGGTGGCAAGACTTGGTTGACATTAAAATCACATGGTGACAATGTCATTACCTTCCCACCACCCTTTAATTTGTTGTTTTATTTGTTTGTTGTTGTTGTTTGCTACAGCAGAAGTTGTCTGCTTGATAAATTTATATCTAGAAGTCCCTTTGATATCTTGGAATCTCACTTTGTGAGAGAAAGACCAACAGAGGTCAGGCTCAAAACTGAAGCAAGTAGTCCAGCTAGGCGATGCTATTTTGTGTTTACACATTGCATTTATTTCCATAGTAATCTCATATTGACAGGGAATGGTAGCATCCCAGACATAGCATTACCATCATTTTAAAAGTCTTTTTCAAGCAAATCTAAGCAAAATCAGACTTTTAAAGTAAATAATAAGTATCTCATGTTACAGTTACCATGGCATTTGCAGAGGAGATTATAAGGATGTTCAAATAAAGATAGGAAGTAGGAAAATGGCACACACAGTGATTAGTAAGAGAGATGCGACAGGAGAGATGGTGTTCTAAAGTGTATCAGGAAGAAGGAGAACCAAGAAATGCCTAAGATAGACTTCTAAATGCATCATATAAAAATACCAACCTGAGGCGATAGATGGCCCGGTGGTTAAGAGCTCTGACTGCTCTTGCAAAGTACCCAAGTTCCATTCCCAGTATTTACGTGACAGCTCACTACCATCCATTAACTCCATTTCCAGGGTGTCCAACACCCTCTTCTATCTTCTATCTATGTATCTATCTATGTGTCTATCTATGTATCTATGTATCTATGTATCTATGTATCTATGTATCTATGTATCTATCTATCTATCTATCTATCTATCTATCTATCTATCTATCTATCTATCTATCTATCTATCTATGTATCTATGTATCTCTCTATCTATCTATCATCTATCTATCTATCTATCTATCTATCTATCTATCTATCTATCTATCTATTTATCTATCTATCATCTATCTATGTATCTATCTATCTATCAATCTATCTATGTATCTATCTATGTATCTATCTATGTATCTATCTATGTATCTATGTATCTATGTATCTATCTATCTATCATCTATCTATCTATCTATCTATCTATCTATCTATCTATCTATCTATCTATCTATCTGTCTTCTATGGATGCACATGGTGCACAGACATGAAAGCAAACATTCATATACATAAAATAAAAATAAAGGTAAAAATAAAATAAATAAAGACCACTAGCCTATCCAGGTTTTTCTTCTCTTACATAACTTGTTACGCTAATGAAGATCGTAAAACACACACTTTGGTAACCATCAAGATACCAGTCATGAGCCTGGAAAGATAGCTCATAAATTAAATACACATACTGCGCTGGCAGATGGCTTGCATTCAATTCCCAGCACAAATGGTGGCAGCTCACTACAGGCTATAGTTCTAGCTCCAGAGCATCCAACCCCTTCTTCTGAGCTTTTTGGAAACCTGCACTCACACATGTATGGATGCATTAACATCCACACAGTTAAGAAAGAAAAATACATCTTAAAAAATATTGAGTTGCCAGTCATGGTGGCACACAGCTTTGACCCCAGCTCTTGTGAGGCTGAGGCCAGGGTATGTTTATGAGTTTGAGACCAGCCTGGTCTACATATCAAGTTCCAAGACAGTCAAGGAGTCTCTCTCACACACACATATAGTCACACACACACATTGAGATGTCTCAAAATTCAGCAGACCAAACAATGGCATTTTTATTAACTGCTAACCTGATTCTTTTATTTCTGAAAGCAGTCTGATATAATTTGATCATATAAACCATTTGTTGATTTCATATTTAGAGTGAAAACATGGGAAGAATTCAAGGGCTGATGTTTATGTGTATATGATATACTCCCACTGCAAACACACACACACACACACACACACACACACACACACACACACACACACACCATGAGGCAGGGACAAGGGATTTTAGAATCTGTGACCCTGAAGCCTTCAACCAAAAGTCAGTTTTAAGATCAATGGTATATACCATTAGCATTTTTCTGGTCAGAAAAAAAAAATCTCTTGCTTCACCTTGTAAAATTAAAATAGGCTCCAATCTAAGGCATACAGTTTGACTTTGGGAAATGCTTGTGTGAACAGCATTCTTCTCTGGAAGTGTGTGACTGACTTCAGGGGGCTGCCTAGACAAGTCTCTTTTGAGGAACAGTATATCTTTAGCACCAGCCACCTTTGCTGGGTCTCTTTTTAATCAAAGGCCAATGTCTTTAAAAGGCATCAGGATCTAGGCAGAAACTTGCATTTGTTTATTCTATATGATGTTCTATAAAATTAATGGAAGGAGGAGGAGAGCGTGGATTAGCTCACACAGCCAGTAGCAGCCTGAACGACTGCATTTCCCAAGGCTGTGCAATTCTTATAGCTTTCCTTAAGACACACATGACTGCAGTTCTCCAAACATCAAATTTATTAGTCTTCCAAGCAGGAAGAAAACAGTCAAGGAAAAAGAAAATCTCACTTGGATGCTGAGTTCTCCCTGGCTGGCAATTTTTATTTTCCATACTTGCTTATTTTGGCTTCTCCACTTGTGGTTTTGCTCATTTGTTTATTTTCTCCCAAAGTAGCCAGTTCTGAATCCTTCTTCTGCCTCATCTGCTACTACCGGGTCACGTGCCTACCCTTCACCCAGTCATAGTCAGTGAGGAATTGAGTCTCATTTCTGGGTCCAGCCAATGAGGCTTCTCCCTCTGGAAGCATGATGGATAGTCAGGCAATTGTTATTCACATTTTATGTTCCATTGCATTCCACTATGTCAGTCAGAGAAAAGGGTTGTGGAAATGAGAGAGGTCAATGCAGGAAGCTGCTCTTGGTGATACAAATGTTTTGGATGGAATTCTTGAATACTGACTCATGGGCCAAAACAATCCATGCCTAATTTATTTCTTATTTATTATATTTTGTTATTAAATTAGCATAAAAATAAGCAAATGTCTTGACATTTTCATATGTATTTATTATTGCTTCTGCCCTCCCTCCTCTCATCTCTCTACCCACTTCCTCATTGTACCAGGCTACCCCATCACTTTCATATTACATGTATTGTTACCCTTCCTACCTCCTCTCTGGAAGGCTCCTCTTTCCCCTTCTCATGGTCTCCTTTCTTGTTTCATGAACTATACCGACACCCAAATACATTAAAATCAGAAGACTGGAGTCCACCCTTGAGGGAGAGCCTGTGGTATTTAGTTTTCTGAGCCTGGGTTACCTTACTTAAAACAGTATTTTCTGCTTTCATCCATTTCTCTGTATGTGTCATAGTTCTTAGTGGCAGAGTGCAATCCACACACATTGCCATTATTCTTTTATCCGTTGGTGGATTCCTAGGCTGGGTCCATCTCTTTGCTCTTAGGGACACAGCAGCAGTGAATGTAAGTGTGCATGGATCTGTGTGACCGATTTCTGCTAGAGCAGAAGCCTGGGACCTGGGAGAGTAGAGAGACACACTACTGTTCTTCTTAGACTTCTCTGGCTGCACTAAAAGACCACTCTCTCCAGGTCAGATGGAGAAGGTCCCCTGCACTTGGACATTGGATCTGGCAGTTCTTTTGCAAGGGGAAGGTTGAGCTGTTCTCAGGGCGAATCATGCAGAAGAAGAGGTTGATCCAAAACACCTCACCTTTTACCGGTTTATTCTTCTCGTTAGGGGATCTAAGGAGTAATGATAGAGGCTGAGCATCCGTTTCTTTGTAAAAATAGGTGAGACCTCAGGAAGGCACAGTGATAGATCGCTGATTATACAAAATTAGCAAGGTACTCTTGTGAAATATTTTTCTTCCCAATAAAAACTCTGTTGAGAACCAAAGCTAGAAAGTTCTACAAACCCCGTGTCATTTTAGTTGATGAGATCGTAACTCTTTGTTGGTTATCATTGGAAGTATCAGCGGCTTGCAATCAAATATTAAAAACAGTAACCATACCCCATTGCATTTCAAACAGAATTTCAAAACATCACACCATGTTGCTCTCTTAAACGATTAGTTTAGATTTTGTATATCTGTGTCTGTTTGTGGGTATGTGCACATGCTTACAGCACCTACGGAGACCTGCAGGGGACACCACACAAGTGGTTGTGATCTCAGATCCTCAGCACGAACAATATGTACTCTTAACCACTGAGCCATTTCTCCAGCCCTACATGTTGTTCTACTTAATAACCTTTTTAAATGACTATATAGTGTCCAATTGTCATTTTATCAGGACAATCACTACAAATAAAGATTTATTTAACTGCCTATTAAAGGAAGTGTGGTATTAATATTTTATCCATTAAAATTTATAAAAGATAAGTTTGTTTATGAAATAGTTTTCAACATACGCCTTATCTTTATCCACTTATCGCAAATGTCAGAAGAAGGGTATTGAATTCACGGCTTTATGGCTCTTAGGAGACCGAAAGCGAGAGGTGCTTTCCCGAGGCCCCAGTATGTGTGGGACACCCCTTATGGTGCATTTACTCTGCTGTCCCACTTCTCTGCCTTTGCTTGTTTCCCACAGATCTTACTTACTTTGAGTTCCTAACTCCAATGTCAATGGTTTGTGGCTGAATTTTGATCAAACGTCCCTTTGGGATCATCTGATTGAGCACTTCCCTAACTAAACAACACACACACACACACACACACACACACATACACACACACACACACGGAAACAAGACTTTGTCCTTCCTTTGAATGTGAATGTATAAAAATGTGATTCTAGGAACTTTGGTGGTCACGTTGGGGTACAGAGAAGCAAACAGAGGGGCCCATCCGTAAGCTGAAATTTGAAAAAGGAAGTTGGAAAACAAAACAAACAAAAAACTTGAATGTCTAAAGGTGATGTCGGAAAATTTCATGCGTTAATACTGTGGTTGCATAGCTTCAAGCACTGTGAGGGTTGGTTTTAAATGTCAACTTCCCACAATGTAGAATCACCAGGAAGAGTCTCAGTGAGGATTTTTTTAGATCAGGTGGCAGGTGGTCTATGGACACATCTACGGAGGATTATCTTAACTGTTGATTGTGGGCAGCACATTCTGTAGACAATGCCCTGAACTGTATAGAGGTAACAAAAGCAGCTGGGGATGCACAGCAAGCAGGCAGCAGGGGTGCATTCATTTCTTTTTTCCTCGTGGATGATGTGACGAGCTATCTCAAGCTCCTGTCTCTCTGGCTTTTGTGCACCCATGGGCTGCAACCGGGAAGTGTAAGTCAAATAATCCATTTCCTCCCCGGTGTTGCTTTTTTTTCCCAGGGCATTTTCTCAAGGAAGTGAAAACAGGAAAGAAGACTTAGACAGGCTAAATAAACAGAGTAATGTTTTGTACGTCTTTCTACTTCAGTGTCTCCTTGCTTGTTTTCATTGATACAAGGTTGTATTGGAAGATGCTCAATGAACTTGAAATCCTGAAGGTGAAATTCCATGTACAATAATCTACAAAGGGGAAAGCATCTTTTGAATCACCAGTTTTCCTAGAGACCCAGGAGTAGAAAGTGAATAACAACAAAAACCCAGACTGTGTCTTAAGGTTTTAGCAACAAATTGACCCAAATCCCTGTGCTTTTAATCAGTGTATCAAAACCACAGTAAAGATAAGTGCACTTGTTTACCGCATTATTCAAGCATAACCTTTATTGTTGTTGACTTATGCCATGGAATGAACCCAGCAACATACACAGACCCTTCTACTGCTCTTGTTCAATGCTTCAGAGCTCTGTTCTAGATCCGCGAGGCAGGAAGCTTCAATAAAGAAAGATTGATAAATGTAGTCAATACTGTGGAGATCTGAGATTGAGTTATGGCCTGTGGGGTGGGGTGAGATCTGGTTTATTTCTTCCTATTCCCATTGAAAAGCAAATCTTTCAAATGTCACAGTATTTTAGAATAGCTCATAAGAAGGAAAAAAAAAAGAATCCTTTTGTTTTGGCAGCTTGGCGAGCGGCCTTGTTAAAAAAAAAATCCCCAAAGTCCTGTAGGAAGCTGAAAATATGAAAATGACTTTCTAGTTCTAATATATCAATTCTTCCCCAAAGAAAACAAAAAAAGTATAAAAAAAGCAAAAATGAGCTGAAACCAAACTCCCTTGATATTTCCCATAATTTTACTGAGCCTTGAAAAACTAGGGGCTTTATTAAGACCATGACAGATGGACAAAATATAATTTAGGGAGATGGAATAAGCTGGATGTGATATGCCTCCAGTACTTAAAGCATCAGGAAATATCAAAATAATTGGGAAAACGAAGCATTGTAGACACCAGGCTGTTTTTCCGCAGAACAGCTGATAATCAGTTCTCAGAGTTCCAGATGTGGGTTTCCTTTAATAATAGAGTTAAAAATAGCGCTTCTCATCCCCTTCTAATGATGATGGGCAAGCTCACTGCCAAGCAGACATTGTGCAGGAGGGATGTGCCCAGCATCTTCAAAAAAAGATCCGCAGTGAGGTAAACGTGTGGTCACCATGTCTTCAAATTCTCTGACCCTCTTCAAGTCAGCTCATGCTAATGATGTGATCTCCTGGGCTTCTGCCTTCCAGCTCACTCTGACTATGCTACATGTATGGCCGTCCATCACGCTTCCTCAGGAAAGAGTCCTCAGTGTAGTATGATTGCTTGAGCAAGGGTCTCAGGACATCCTTGGTTAGCTCTGTCCCTTCCTCTGCGTCCCTGTATATTTTTGTGAGTTGAAAGGTGGGCACCCATGGGGATTTCAAATGTCTTCCTACAAACTGCTTCTTTGCTTTTCCTTTTCATGTGGGGAGACATTCTCACCCCTTACTGTAGTCATTGTCCAGTGTGATTGGCACCGACAAAGAGGCTGTCTGGGCCCCTCTGTGATGTCTGGTTGCTTCAGTAGCTCACCTGGTTTTCCGTCTGGGGCCAGTGTGTGACCTGAGGTCTGAGAAGAATCCTTGGATCTTTGCAGCAGTTCTACAGACTCACTGGCTTTCTGGGCAGGTTCTGAGACGCTAAGGAGTTCCACTTACAAAATGAAGCTCTGACGTTCTGACCTCTTTCCTTCCTGCCCCACCAGTACCTCTTCTTTCTAAACTTAAATAAGCTCCCAAAAAGAGAAAAAGAAAGGCATTGGGAAAGCATTTTTTACAAATTAAGAAAGATAGCATGTTTAAAGAAACAATGGAAATCATACTCGGAAAACACAGGCTGAACGAACATAGTGCTTTGAGGTCCTCTGAAACTAAATGGCAAGAGAAGAAAACATAGCAAGACTCTCACAGAAGTTTTGTCCCAAATGAGGTATCTCTCCAGTTGGCTTTGTTTCCCATGGGTGACTGACCAGAACACACTCGGTGTGGCACGAGACAATAGCACAGACTTGCTTTTCTCTCCCATGGCCCTACTCCAAATTGCGTATCCTGCACCTGTGTGAATGAACTCTTCTTCTCCTGTTTAGATAAAAGAAATTATAGAAAAGAATTAATTTTATCCAAAAAGCGGTCAGCTGTCTGTAGCTGGTATTCATGACTGATACGTGAATGGTGGGTATACAGCGTGCTGTTTAGAGGGGTGTAACGGATGTGTGATGACGTAGACATCCCATCCGTGTGGCATAAATGTCTTTTTCTCCCAAGTGTGCAGGTGTTTGGTACAATATTAAGCAATGCGAAATCAGACATCTTCATTGTTTTTTTTTTTTTAAATAACTGCTTATTTTTCTCTCTTGTACTTTGATGTTTCTCTGTTACTGAATTCTTCATGCTTCCAAATACGTACAAGGCTTGCCTGGAAGCCGCACATGATGCCTATTAGGACTTGAGTGTGCTTCAAGAACCCCAGCTACAATGAGGGGGTTGAAATTCGGCTTCTCCTCGGGGCTATTAAGTTAGTACATTGATAGCAGTTGAGTTTGCACGTATGAGCGCAGGACCTCTGGAGGCCATAGGCGCCATCAGTTGTGAGCTGCCCAACGTGGGTGTTGGGAACTGAATTCTGATCCTTTCCAAGAGCAGCAAGTGTTCTTAAACACCTAGCTGTCCTTCCTGCCCCACCAGTACCTCTTCTTTCTAAACTTAAATTAGCATATACAGCATCCATCTTCACTACTGTTGTTGACAACTTCAAACAAGCCCTGTTTTTGTTGATGTATTTTTTTCTGTGGTTTCTCCCCCACTGGTCCTCCTCATTCATGCTTCCCACTTTCATGTCACGGGTGTCCTGCTGTCCCCATCTCCCACTGAATACCACTTCCCCCTTCTAAGGTCTCCTTGCTACTTTCACAGAGTATCCTCACCCCCCCCACACCCTCCACCCGTATAAATACGTGTAAACATCGTAGCTGTGTTTCACACCTGAACGAAAACACAGGAGTCTTTTGTCTGAGTGCAGGCAGCCTCACTTATTAGACTTTTTCAGATCCATCTATTTTCCTAAAAATATCATGATTTTATTTTTCTTTAGTGCCGAATAAAACTCCATTGTATATGTATGCCACGTAGTCATTATCCATTCATCTGCTGGTGAGAATCGAGGCTGGTTCTATTTCCTTGTACTGTGAACAATGAAGCAATAAACATTATTGTAAAAGTGTCTTTGTGGTAGGACATGGGGCCCAGGAGGTGCGCTGCTGGGTTTTGATTTTTCAAGAAACTTCCATACCAGTTTTCATACAGTCTGTGTATGCTCCAATCAGCTGTGGATAAAAGCCCCTCCCTTCCCCACATTCTCATCAACATTTACTGTTTCTCTTTCCTAGACGGTCACCATTCTGATTGGGGCGAGGCAGAATTTTTTTAAGTACTTTTAATTTGCATTTTCCTGATGACTAAAAGCCTTGAGCACAATTTTAAATGCTTATTGGCTATTTGGATTTCTTCTCCTGAGAGTTGTGTGTTCATTTCCTTAGCCTTGCTGATTGCCATAGCTGTTTAATTGATGATTTTTTGTTTGCAATTCTTTATACAGTCTAGATATTAAACCCTCTCTGAAAAAAAATCTGGAAAAGTCCTTCTCCCAGTCTATACACCGTCTATTCACTCTGCTAACAGTTTATTCTGCTGAGCAGGATTTAAAAAAAATAATTTTACTGAATTCCATTTGCTAATTCTTAGAGCTGTTTGTTGCACTGTTCCTGTTCAGAAAGTTCTTGACTATGGCTTATATTTTTAATTACACTAAGTGTGTGTGTGTGTGTGTGTGTGTGTGTGTATTCGTGTCATATTGTATATGTGGACATCAGAGGACAATTTCACAGAAGTCAGTTTTCTCTTTTCACCGTGTGGACTTCTGTGATCAAAATAGCGTGGTCAGGCTTGGTGACAAGCACCAAGCCCCTTTCCCTGCTGGAGCATCTCACTGCCCCTATGCCAGTGCCTTTAAATGTATTTCTTATACTTTCATCTAGCAGATTTAGTATTTCAGGCTTTAAATTGAGGTCTTTTACTTCTTTTACATATTTTTATCCTTTTTTAATAAAGGCTAAAAAAGAAGGCACTAACTTTATTCTTCTATGGATAGATACCCAATTTTGGTAGCATCATTCCTTGAATGGGCTGTCTTTCTTCCGGTATGTGTTCTTTGCAACTTGGTTGAAAATTAGTTGGAAGTCAGACTCTTTCACGGTGCCACTGGGCTGAGAGACTTGTGACAGGGAAATCTGCGTGCAGCTTTGGAAATGGGGGAGGAGGGTGCTAAGTGACTTCACCAACAAAACCTTCACAAACAATAGAATGGGACAAAAGGATTCTGGGTATGTGCATGCAATCTATACTAGCCCTGAGACCTCTTGCAATGCTGCTCTCACTGAGCATGCTGGTCCTGTGCGGAGCATGCAAGGAACAAGAGAGGCATGGATTAAATGCATCACATTAGCAGCGTGCAATCATTAAATCCATCCTACACCAGCAACAATACTGCATCCAAAGCATCATACGCCAGCACTGTGCATGCATCAGATGCATCATCCACCAGCTGAGGGCATGCTCCTGTGGGGATTCAAGTGCAACACAGACGTGATGGTTGCTTAATTCTAAATGTGAAACCAAACGTCAAAGTTGTGAAGCTCCCAGTTTTGTGTTGTCTCCCCTTCCCCCAGTCTCAGACCAAAGGAAAGAAAGGGACAGTGTCAGATCCGCAGTGATGGCAGGAATCTCATAATGGAAATGTACAAGAATGAGCTCCACCAGTTTCAAACATCCCCTACGTTCTAAAACGTTTGCTCACCAGAAACTACATCTTCCAGTGAGGTGTAGCATCATCTCTTCTTCCATGCTTTCCATAGAAAACACCAAATCCCTGATAAATAAAAGTGTTTCATCTAAACAAAGGTCTCAGACCAACAATTAAGGGCAGAGATATTTAAAGCTTTCTGAAACACAAATACTGGGGCTTGTTTTCTCTATATATAGCATAGCAGACCTCTCAGAGCTAAGGGCAGTCTCCCCAGCTAGTGTTAAAACTCACGACTTATTATTTCCCCATCTAGACAATAACAGCATCTCACTTGTCTCAAGCTGGGGAGAGTTTATATGAAACTTTCTCCACTCTCCTATATATCGTTTTGTGCATTAAAAAAAAAAAAGCAGCCATAGCTCACACATATAAATTGAATACATTCAGGAAGAATTCTTCAGTGGGTCCTAGAACTTCAATAGAAAAATGTTTTAAATTCAGCATTTTCACTTTGCAAACCAGCTCCTAATAGACATTCTTTCTTGCTTTTTGATTTTTTTTTCAGAGTCTCACCACAAATTTTGTGTGTTCCTTCTATGTTTGACTCCAATTATTCTAAAACTTCTACAACCATGCTGAGATCTGGGAAGAATTCCAGGGGCCAGCAGCTCAGTCTTCCTGTTTTCCACTTGACAAAGAACTGGATGAAGCCATTAGAGAAACGGGTGTGTGTGTATGGAGGAGTTCCAGATCTGTGTTGGGGAAGCACAGGCTGGTGAAGGTGGAGGGCACAGTTCAGTGCAGGCAGCCGTGAGGTACAGAAGGGCACTATGGTATCCCAGTACCTTTGTATCCTGGTCCATTTATTCAGATAGCCCGTGAGGGTTAAAGAATGAGAAGGAAAGGCTGAGGTTATTATTAATAAACATTAATCAAATACATGCAGAAGTATAGATCCTTGCTGCGAGAATTCCTATGTCTATCCCAGCCCCTGTCAAAATGATAGACACGATCCCAGAAGTTTATGAAGTACATAGAGGACTCACTGCTACGTGCCTGTGGCTCTCGGCCAACACACCCACATGTGCTTCCGCTGAAACACCTCCAGACACTTTCCATCAGTAAAACAAGCCCCAGGCCTCTGTTGCTTTCTTCTAAGAGCTCTGTAGCCATTTTAATGCCTGGAATGTAGACCTGTGCAAGTCCCTGCTGCCAACATGTGAACACACACCATGAGAACACACAGGAATACACACAATACACATGTTACGTATGTATAAATGTATGGACAGGTACCATGAATGATAAGCACATATACACACACTCTCCTACAAGTGAACAAACATTGATAAGTACGTAGGAATATGCAGACAAACATGCACACACACATATGCACACTTACCCATAAATGATATAAGTACACAGACACCAACCCCTATAATCCTAAATGAAACCACTCACATTCTCCCTAAGCCTGGGAAAGAGGAGAGCTTCTTCCCCATTGTGATGCCGATGGGTTTGTGGGTCACGGCAATGGAAACAGCCTTTTGTGTATATAAAAAGCTCACATTGGGACTTGTTTCTCTGTTTGTTTTCATTCTTAATCAGACAAATGTCCTGTGGTTGCATCATAAGATATTCTGATGTGAGAAAAAGGAATGAAGAGATAGAACAGAGCTCGCCAGGGAGACAGCCAGCACCCTGGACTCGGGCCAGCCTTTTTACGCCACTGTGTTTCCTATTGTCCTGTCAAAATGCTTCTTCCGATTTAGTTTTGCTATTTCAGTTTGACAACTGTACATTTAAAAACATACACTTTACATGCTTTTAAAACACAGTTATCCTAGTGTGCCTTGTGGCCCTTCAATATGCTATCTTCATCAGACCAAGGACACTCTACAGTCAAAAATTGTAGCAAAAATATCTTTCTGCCATCCTTTGTCAGTGAGGGCCGGATAACATAGGGGCTATTTGCGTTAGTCAGAAATGTTTTAATTGAAGGATGGTAGGCTGGCTTAGCTGGCACACTGCTGTGCTAGTACAGAGAGCTGGGACTTCAAGAGGGAGAAGAAAATGTCTCGGATGCCGGGGAAAGATGGGATGTGATTGTCTTTCAGGCTGCTAATGGACTCAGTTGATCCTCCTCGGACCAGCCTGCACTTTAACCTGATTTTATCTGACTTCTCCCAACTATACTAAGATGTACCAGGCAAACTTCTTCTCCGTTGGTCGGGTCAGGGTTTCATTTTTCCCCCTTGTCTTTTTATAGGATTCCTCCCGCCCAAAGCATAAGCAACAAAAACATAAATAGACAAATGGAGCCACATCACATGAAAGATCTGTGTGGCACAGGGGCGGGGGAGGCCATCTAGTGAGTGAAACTGTTTTTAAAGCAGCTGTGCGTGGACTCCCACACCCATCGCCTGACATTGGAACCACCTTCTGGGTCCCGGCCGCAGGTACAAATACTCACAAATCTCCCCAGATTGTGGAAACACAAATGGCCTCCGCTGCTGCAATCTGGCCTGATTACATCTTCCTATCGGCCTTGGTGCTGTTTCACATATTTTCTGGCTGGCTGTAAAGATGAATTCAGCCCGGGGATTTCATCTGGGCTGTTGGCAAAATAAAAGCAAAAAGATTGATTCCCTCCACACACGGTGTTTTCTGAGGTTTGTGAGGTCCTGTTTATTCCTGTGGTGGTTTGAATGTGAAATGTTCTCACAGGCTCAGATGTTTGGACACTTGGTCCCTGGCAAGTAGCACTGTTTGGGGAGGCTATGGGACCTTTAGGAGGTGGAGGCTTAACGGAAGGAGTATGTTGCTGGGAGTGGGCTTTGAGGGTTTGTAGCCTTTCTTCCTGATTGCTCTTTCTGCTTCATGTACATGCACAAAGGTGTGACCGGTGAGCTTTATGCTCTGGGCCATACCTTCCCTCCATTATGGTCTCTATCCCTCTGAAACCAGAAGCCAAAATAAACTCTTCCTTGAGCTGCTTTCGGTCACAGTGTTTTCTCACAGCAACAGAAAAGCAACTCACAAAACTCACGGAGGAAACCTCCATGGCCGTCTCCCCACATTCTCCCAGCCCTGGGCAGGCCAGGTTGTTCCCTTAGCCATTTCACCCACACTCCTGCATGCTGACCTCTAAGATAGAGCTTGCAACCGCAAATCCTGACATCGCCCATAACTGGACGTCTTACTGAAACACCTCCATGTCTACACCTTGCAGAGGATGTCCTAGGTGGAACTCGGGGATATCAGGGGGAAGAGGAGGCAGAACGTCCTGGATGACAAGGAAAGAAGAGTGGGTCCCAGTCATGGCAAGGCAGTTGCACTGCTCACAGTGCTTGGATGGCAGGCCCAAGACTTATGCAAGCTCAAGCCAGGCAGAATCTTAGCATGGAGAGAGGAGGAGAGCCTGAAATTCTACCCATAGCTGAGGAGATATTGGCAACTGGTAGCTACTGGGAGAGAGAGTCGGTTTTCTGAAAGGATGTGTCCCTCGGTGGTTAAGTCACATTCAGTGAAGGTCACACATTCCAGAATATGTGGGCAGTACAAACTCTACATACAGGTTGTAAATGACATAAAGCGGTAAAGGAAGGGATATTTCTGGGAGGAGATGGAAGAGTTGTGAATATGATCAATATGCATTGCATGAGATTCTCAAAGAACCAATAAAAATGAGGAAAACGCGAACAATTACAGCCCAGGAAACCTCAATCCTTTGCTGCTTTTGCAAATGAGATGAAAGGCTTCAGCATCAGGTAAATTGTAACCACCCAGGGGAGAAAATATCAAGATAGCCACTGTAGTGTGCCCAGAGTCTCCCTTTGCAAATCTGTCTCTGGGGAAATGTGACACAGTCTAGACTCTGGAAAAGACCATCTTCTGCCTTCTCGTAGTCTGAATCCATTGTAGCAAAGAGCCTCAGCATAGGGCTTCCATGTGCCACTCACTGTAACCAAGCCCTTCATCACCAGGATACTGTCAACCCCTCAGCACCACGAGGCATCCCTTTACAGAACAAGTGGTTGGTCTGGCTGCCTATGTCTGCCTCGCCCTGTTAATTGCATTTAGGCACTCTCATTTTAGAAATGAACTCCCAATCATTTTTCCTGGGGCCAAATGTGAAACATTGAAATGGACAGAACATTGCAATGTCTGTGAAATGTACTAACCTTTGTTTGGATAATTATGTTTGAAATAGCAGGCAGTTCTCTTCTCTGGACCACCAGGGACTGAACCTCCACGGAACACTTTAGAGAGCTATGAAGGTTTGTCCTGGCTGCCAAAGGAGGTCTGAGGACATGTGCTAACCATCTATTTAAAGAACTGTTTTGACAGCACACAACTCGGGTTCCCTGCCTTCATCCCCAGTTAAACGGAGAGCGAGAACAGTGAACACAGTCCTCTTGGGATCAACAGTAATTATATATAACATTTACAAGACTCTGCTAGCTTCTGGGGACAAACCGAAGCCCTCATGACTCTTTCTCTGTGCACAATACAAGACACGGGAAGAAATATCTGGCTATTCATTTGCTGAATGCCTAGATGAGCCCATGGGCAGGATAGGACATAATCTGTAATAAGAGGGCTACGTCTGTTCTATTTTGGGGTGGTCTGAGTCATCAGTTACGACTCCCGCAGATTTTTTTGTGACTAATCTTTAATGTTCTATCTCTTAGAGGAGAAACAACTCAGCAGAGACCATTCATTATTAAGCATTCTAGACCAATATCCATTTCAGCAGCTAGCCCATCTTGTACATAAAAACCTTATTAAGTCCTCGCCTGGAATTGTTACTTTGACTTAAGACCATCCCTGTATTTATTTTGAAAGTTGGTAACATCTCATTTTAGTCATTTTCATATGCACACAATGCACTCATGCACACACACACACACACACACACACGCACACGCACACACACACACACACACACACACATGCACACCCCACTTCCTCTTCTCTCTACTTCCTTCTCTTGTCCCCCCCCCCATACCAGAATCCTTCTGCCCTACCAAAAGCAATCTACAAACTGCGGTTTCAATCATAGTGCCCACTCAGTTCTTTACAAAAATAGAAAAAAAACCTAAAATTCATATGGATGCACAAAGAACCTGAGATATTCCGAGCAATCCTGAGCAATAGGAATACTCCTGGAAGCATCCCAAAACCTGATTTCAACTTTATCCATAAAAATAAAAACCTAGATTTTGGAGGAGGGGACCTCTTTTTTATTACTAAAAATCACACTTATTATTGACTTATGTGTGTGCACATGCATTTGCCACAGCACATGTGTGGGGTTTGTGAAGATCAGAGAAAATCCAGGGAAGTCAGTTCTCTCCTTCCACCATGTATCAGGATAAAACCCAGGTTGTTGGGCTTGGCCAGGGTGTTAGCCCGTTTCTTTGATTTTGTTCATTTTCTTCTCCTGTGAAATATGGTAGTTCCCTCCCTTCCTATGCTCCTGAATGTAAATGAAGAATATATGCCATGTGTTCATCCTAAGTCTGTATATACAAAGAGTTCAATAAGGCTTGGGATGTAGCCCAATAGGTGGGGGGCTTGCCTAGCATGCACAAAGTCCTTGATTTGATCCCTGTAGTTGTGGCTCTTGCCTATAATCCCAGAGCTCAGGTGGTAAAGGCAGGAGAATCAGGAGTTCAAGGTCATCCTTGGCTAATAGGGAGTTCATGGACAAAGACTTTAAGAGAGAGAGACAGAAAGATGTGGGGATATAAATAGAGTTTCAGTATTAATGTTATTGATAATGCAAGGAGGCTTTCAGATAATCTAGGATAGAGTCTATAGACAACAGGTAACATCCATCCTGCTTGACCTCAGGTGCCCAGGGAAGCGGGGGCTTAAAGGGTGGCTACAAGTGAAAGCTTCTCACACATGTGTCTGTAGTACCAGTCACCTGAGGGACACAGGCACCTTCAATCACCTTAGTAACAAGAACATTAAGGATACAGTTGTGGGAAATTTGACTCACAAGAGGGTATCAAGCCAAAGAAAGCTTGGTTGCATTTACATTTTACAAAGTTTACCATAGAGAAAGTGTAGTAAATCCTCATCTATCTCAAAATCACTGGTTTATCTTAGCTTTTGTGTGTGTGTGTGCGCGCGCATGCACGCACTCTTGCATACATGTGGAAGGTAGATGACAACTTCAGGTACCATTCAAGGAGACATCCACACTGCTTTTTTTTTTTTTTGTAAGGGAAGGCCTCTCATTGGTCCATAGCATACCGATAACGCTAAACTTACTGAGCAGTAAGCCCCAAGGATCCATCTATCTATCTCCACTTCCCTAGAGCTGAGATTACTACCAAACACCTTCATGTCTGTTTTTTTTCTTTTTAATCTTGGATCTGGGGATGGAACTCAAGTCCTCATCTTGAACAACTAGTACTTTCTAGTACTTTGCCAAGCAGCCCATCTTCCCAAACCAAACCACCTCTCTGTATAGTAGCGATTTGTGAGAGCCTGAGTACATCCTCCTTCCCTGTAATTTTTCTTTGGAAGCTGCTTGGTGTTTGTCTGCATCAGCTACTTTTCAAGACTGTGACCTAAATACCTAGCAGAAACCACTGAAGGAAGCATATTGGGGCAAATGGTGGGGGGAGGCACAGTTGCAGGCGCCTCTGGCATTAGGTATCACATGATAGTGAACCACAGGGCGGAAAGTTTAGGACCAGAACCACAGTGTGGATGTCACTACTAAAGTTCCCCCACACGATGATTTACTTCTGCCAGTGGGGATTTACCGCCTTAAGGTTTTACAGTCTCCCAGAATATCACTCGCCATGGGAAATAAGCTTTCAAAGCATGGGGAGCCTCTTAGATTTAAGCCATAAGATTCACTTTTACCAACTCATTAAGGCATTTAGATTTCTGATGCTGAACGTTGGCTAGAACGTGAGTTGCTCCCCCCCCCCCAGGAGGAAATCAGTAGCTCCAAGGGTTTAGAAAGCAACGGGAAAGAAAAGCTAAGTCTATCTAAACGCACAATCTGCTCATCTTCTGAGACTCTGGGTGAGCTTAACTGGCCTCACACTCAAAACCCTGGGGAACAAATGGCTTTTGAAACAGCAAGCCTGTGTTTCGTCGAGAGGAAAGCTAAGAACAAAGATACTGGACAGACAGACAGTACGCTTCTGTAACAGGTTCCTCTAGGCTCAGGAACCAGATAACAAGCCGCACCCCATCTTGGTGGGTGTATCTGAGTGGCAGAGGGTGAAGGTGAGTTTGGAAGGGGTGGAGGAAGGGAGAGGCATGTGCCACATTCGGTCCCTCGCCCATTTTATAAAGCTTTACGGGACCATGTCTGTGCCAATTCGTAGGTATAATTATTTGCGGATTTATTTATTTATTTATTTTTAGAACAAGATCTCTCGTAGCCCAGGCTGACCTCCAACACTTTATGTAACTGAGAATGACCTTGAACACCTGATCTTCCTGCCTTCATCTCCAACTGCTGGGATGACAGACATGAATCACCACGCCTGGTTTATTCAGTTTTGGAGGTGGAGCTCAGGGCTTTCTATGCCAAACGATACACTTTGTATCCCCTGAGCTGTCACCATGGCCCACCTTTTATTTTGTAACCACAAGGAGAATGTTATGACAGAGACCCACCTAGCCTGCAATAGACTTCACGCAGGTCTAACCTCCAGCCCACAGTCCTACATGTGTCCCAGGAGAGCTGTAGATGTAGCCCAGAGTATTTGTAGATAACAAGCATTTTGCAGTGTCCAGAGTTTGGGCATCCCGGAGACCCCTTAGTGTTGATCCTCTAGCAAGAGTTATGTGAAGCATCTAAGTATTGATAATGCACTGCTTGCTACCAAATCTATTACTGTTTAAGAACAAATGTTTGAACCACTGAGACGGTTCAGTCTGTAAAGGAATTTTTTTCCAATAAAGGCTCAATCCAGGGTTACTTATTGTCAGTGATAGCCTGAGCTTGGTCCTTAGGACGGGCTCTGTGGATGGAGAGAACGGACTTGGACAAGTCCTCTGACTTCCTTCTGAGCACCATAGCATGTAGTACACATGCACACACGTGCACATATTGCACACACACACATGCACACACAAAGAAAGAGAGAGAGAGAGAGAGAGAGAGAGAGAGAGAGAGAGAGAGAGAGAATACTTGTATTCTTTTTTTAGAAGAATAATCCTGGGTGGTTGGAGAGAAGGTTCAATGGTTAAGATCATTTACCACTTTTGTAAAGGCCCCAGGTTTGATTCCGAGCACCCACATGATAGCTCTATTAACTCCATTTCCAGGGGATTTGACGCCCTCTTCTGGCCTTTGTGAGCCCTACATTGCATGTAATGCATAGATATTCACACAGGCAAGTTATCCATATGCTTAAAGTGATTGTCTTTTTTTTTTTAATTTAAAGAATAGATTCTTGGTGCTTTGGTGGCTTTATCGACAGGATTTGATTACAGAAGAACCCATCTTTTGAAGATGGAAGAATAAGTTAGTTGATTCACACAAACTTCTGGTTTTTAGGAATAGTACCAACTTCCTGCATTATGGAGATTTCCCCCATGTCCTCCAGTGCCTACTGACCCCCATCCCAAAGCATTACACTCACCCCGCCTCCCAACACATCCAGCCTTGGGACTGTCTGCCCACACACAGAAAGCTGTTTCCATTTCCGCTTTTAGATTCTAAGCAGCTTCCCAAGGCAGAGGGGTGAGCACACGGCAGTCAGGAGCAGATCTGTCTTCTCAAATACTGCCATCCACTTAAGTGGTTGTTTGGCTTTATAGAACAGAAAGCCTTTCCTCTCTAATTCACTTTCTGTTTACACAACAGGATCGACACTCCATCCTCTCATTCCAGCTTTGATTCCGCTTCAGAAATCAGATACCCAGCCGCAGGCAGCTATGGCGTCTCCCATTAGGGCCCCATGCTGGGGAATTCATTGCCACAAATACGCTTGATTTCCTGGGCTGCTAAGCTGTTCTAACATCACCGCCAAACAGCATCATCAACAACAAAAGCGCGTATTTATGATGATATCTGGGAGAGCTTTCTGCTTTTCTTCTCCGATTTTCTCCCCTCAGGGTGTTTACATTGTAATTCTTTATAGACCGGGCGGCCCAGTTGTCAGAGCAATCATAAAAAGATCTCTGTTGCTGTAATTTGCTTTGTGGGAAGGCTGGCATCCAAGGAACCTCACACGAACTGCTCTAATCTGGGCCACCTTGTTTCTTGAGGAGTGTTTGGCTAAAGGAAACGCGAGCTCAGCTTCTAAACCCGACTCTGGTGATGACTCTCAGGAGCAAGGAGGCGTCTCTCTCAGCGTCCTCCTTCGCCCCACTCAGAACGCTGGAGCAGGTAGGAAGCCGTCCTCACGATTTCATACTAGGAATAATGCCTTACATGAAATTCTCTCTAAAAGAAAGTGTCCACCTGGTTTTATTAATTTGTTTTATATATATAAGAGCCTGGGTGGAATGGCTCAGTGGTTAAGAGTTTGACTTCAAGCATGCACACTGGGCGCTCACATCTGCCTGTAATTCCAGTTCCAGGGGATCCAGCGCCCTCTTCTGACCTCTGCAGTCACTGCACTCACATGCACATACCCATTCACAGATAAATATACATAAATAAAAACAAATTATTTAAACACACATATACATTTCAGGCCAAACTAAACACATTTAAAGGCATTTTTTTGCTCTACTTTGTTTCTGATGCACATAAATAGAATTTGTTATTTTCCAAAATGATGTTGTCTTCTGTATACCACCAGTGACTTCTAGCTGCCTTCTTGCCAGAGACAGACATGGAGATGTGTTATGATCTATTTCCCTTGTGTAACGAGCATTTTTGTTACTGTATCTATGAGATAGCTTCGTGAATCAGAAAATGAATCTATACATGGCCACTGCCATACTTATTTAAATTTGTAAAAAGATCATGGTTTGGTCCTTGCCATTGCTGTAGAGCTGGTGTCCTGCCAAGGATTCAAACATTTTGCTTCACAGTAGAAGCTAGATTTCTATGTACATGTATGTGACACATATGTAGAGATGGTGCCAGTTGTCTCTATTTTATACTCTAAACACATTTATTTTTCCCAAGCATAAAGCTTAGGAGAATACTGTACAAACCTGGTGCCCTCCAAACCAGAATTGTTAATGATGCTTATCTTGCCGAGTGTTGTGTTCATAAGTGTTTTGAATTTTATGACTATTATATTTATACTAAATTAATCATAGATGCCCTAATTCAACATACTGACTCAAACAGTGCTGCTATCAGTTCACCAGTCACCTAGGCAACACAACTCTAAACCTACTTTATTAGAAAAAAAATGCTTTGTCTATTTGTATACAGGTGTAGCCTGTTGGCAAATTAGGCCATCCCTTAATCTGAACTAAATTCAAATACATTTCCAAAAGGAAAATCAGGGAAACCCAATGGCCTAGCACGCTGCTGTCCGTCTCACTGTTGGCCTTGTAATGTTGACTATGATGAAAGTGCCTAGTCTGATCCATCATGCGCTTCATTTTCAGAAAGTCCTGATATAGCTGCTCTGCCATGTTCTGAACTTTCAATAACCAAAAGTGTGAGTATTTCTCTGAAGAATTTATAATCAAACTCATGGGACATGACTCTAATGAGTACTTATTTCTCAAGCTACAATGTCTGTAAATATTTTCCATTGCTGGTTGTGTTCTGTATTTTCATTGTAAAACTTTGAGGGTGTTTTAAGTATAACTTCTAACAAAATGACCTGGGAAGTGTTCATTTGTTTGTTTGTTTTTCAAGACGGGGTTTTGCTGTACCATCATGGCTGTCCTGGAACTCACTCTGTAGACAAGACTGGCCTCAAACTTACAGAAATTGCCTCTGCCTCCCAAGGGCTCAGATTAAAGGTGTGTGCCACCACAGCCTAGCCCTAATCAGTAATTTTTAGATGATAGGAATCCTAAGAGCAGGGCACACAGAGTTAAACTTGGGGATGGAACCAAGATCAGTCTGTTCTATGATTCCTATCCGCTCTCTCTTATTTACTTAAATTTGGCAAGGATGGGTTTATTAACACTGATTCTTTGCCATCTGTCATTTCTTCCCCAGTGTAGGATCAGATGAGACCAACCAGGATAGATGTCATCTCCATGAAGAGGGATAGTCAATATCAAACCTTTAGGTAATTAATCAGAGAAAAATTTTGAAAGACAAGGGTGTGGGTGAACTGTCAGAATCAAAATAAAGCCATACTGGGCATGGTGGTACACTCTTATAATCACAGCACACAGGAAAC
>NC_022010.1:10692475-10694790 GCF_000317375.1 Microtus ochrogaster
AACTAGCTCTGTTTACCAGGCTGGTCTCGAACTCACAGAGATCCGCCTGCCTCTGCCTCCCGAGTGCTGGGATTAAAGGCGTGCACCACCACCGCCCGGCGACAAATCATCTTTGTGCAACAATTGACAAACACTTCAGGAGATTCTGGATCTTGACTCATGTCAGGGATGTTGCAATAAGCACAGGAAGTATTGAGACATGTCTTTAACATCCCAGATTTGTTTCCTTTGAATAAATACACAGCTATGGAACTGGATCATGAGGAAAACCTTTTCAGTTTTGAGAGGAGCCCCCATTCTGCTTCCATAAAGCTAAGACTAATTCACCTCCCTCTCAGCAAAGTAAAGCCCCCCCACTCCACATCCTTGCCATATTTTTATAGTATCAATTCTAGCACATATGAGGTTTTAATTTACATTTCCCTAATCATAAATGATGCTGAACATTTTTCCACATATCTCTGGTTACTTGTATGTACCACTCTGAAACAAAATCGCCTATTCTAGTCCCTCATCCATTTTTAAATTGGTTTCTATAGTTTCTTACTGTTTTGAGTTCTTTGCATGTTGGGACAGCAATAATGAAATGAAAAATTTATGCAGTGCCCAGTGGAGAGAATGGAGAATTCAAAATAAATAAAGATACATTCTTACCTTCAGAATATCCAGTCTTGCAGAGAGGACATAAAAAACAAAATACATAGTCATTAACAAACAGTTGGAGATCCATATGGGCAGGTTAAAATTAAGAACAAGAAAATACATTTTAGTTCTCCTTTGTCTAAAAGGGATGGAAACTCTTTTTGTTGGAGTATTCCCTTTGGAAAATCTATTTGTGAATTTCCTCTGCCTCTTTGCATTGCCTGTAAATCTATTAAAATTAGTAAGTCCTTTTCTTACTTTACAACCAAGTCAAATTTTTTATCAAGGACCTAGTAGCCATCTCTGGGATGCAAACATCAAAGAAGTGAGCCACTGTAGATAGGTGCCTGGGTTCTGTTGACATCCAACTCCAGACTGCGTCCTGTAAAGAGAGAACAGAGTCATGTTTGCTCTCAGATAAAGACAATTAGCAAACGCAGAGAGATACCTCAAATATCCAGTGAATTTACAAAGAACAACGTGAGACTGGGGTGCATCAGGTTTTCTAGCTTAGAGACTATCTGTCACCTTGCTTTCATACTGATTGATGGATAGATGGACAGCAGAGTGGACCTAGAACCTCACGCTGTGCCCAGCTCCCTTTTTCTTTCTTTCTTTTTTTTTAACTGAGTTGTCCAGGTTGGTCTTGAACTTCATCTGTATCTGAGGCAGGCCAGGAACTACAGGCTGAGGTTGCTGAAGCAATCCTCCTGCCTCGGGTTCCAAGTAGCTGTAATGGCAGACCTGTGTCTCCAGGCCCGGTTATCTTGAGTGGATACATGTGTCCGGCTGTACCAACTTGACTGTGGAAAGGTTGAGATATCTTTCTGTCTCTTTACTCTTGAATACGCCCTACAAGAAACACCCCAGTCAATTGTTTTATTTCTCCTGTCTCCATGGGAGGGTTTTCTTGGCGAGCAGACTAGACTTTCAGTTGTATTTAGTGATGTTTCCCCAGCCGTTCTTGTGAGTTCTAGGAGACAGACAAACTCATGGAGAGTTTCAGCTCAGAACACCAACATAACCAGAGATACACACATCTTCTCAGTGATGTCCACAACATCCCTTCTCATCGCTCTGCATTGCTCAGAGGTGCAGAAGTGCCGAGCTCAATACTTCTGGATCCTGTGCAATGACTCCTGTACGAGAAAATGAGATCTGTTGCTCCCCCAATACATTCAGTGCAGCCCTATTCCATTACTATTGACAACTGCCTGTTAGTGTCTGTGGACAACTAAGCTCAAGTCTCAGTGTGTACATCCCCATAGGATTACCTGTAGGAAGGCTCTGCTTAGCCATTTTATCCCTTCATTTGGGAGATTTTGAAAGTACCAAGGCTTATAAACTTAGAAAAAAATCCAATGCTGTGTGATGTTTTACTCTTCTGGTTTTTCGGGGGGCCCACCACCCAGTTCCCAAATAAATCACACCCAGAGGTTCGCTAGTTATAAATGTTCAACCTTAGCTTGATTTGCTCATCTTATGTTATCCCAAGTTCCTTTTCCCTCTGGGATTTTAGCTTTCTTACTTTTATATATTTTTCTTTACTTCTTTCTCTGTGGCTTGCTGTGCAGCTGAGTGGCTGTGTAGCTGGGGGGCTGTGCAGCTGGGGGGCTGTGTAGCTGGGTGGCTGTGCAGCTGGGTGGCTGTGTAGCTGGGGGGCTGTGCAGCTG
>NC_022010.1:10694890-10710989 GCF_000317375.1 Microtus ochrogaster
GGCTGTGTAGCTGGGGGGCTGTGCAGCTGGGGGGCTGTGTAGCTGGGTGGCTGTGCAGCTGGGTGGCTGTGTAGCTGGGGGGCTGTGCAGCTGGGTGGCTGTGTAGCTGGGTGGCTGTGTAGCTGGGGGCCTGCGTAGCTGGGTGGCTGTGTAGCTGGGGGGCTGTGCAGCTGGGGGGCTGTGCAGCTGGGTGGCTGGCCCCGATGTCCTCCTCTCCTTGTTCTCTTGCTCCTTTTTCAGCCCACATTCCTTCTTCTATTTATACTCTCAGCCTGCTAGCCCCTCCTATTCTTGCTTGTGCCTTGTGATTGGCTATTCATCTTTCTATTAGGGTCATCAGGTGTTTCAGACAGGCACAATAACACAGCTTCACAGAGTTAAACAAATGCAGTTTAAACAAAAGCCACACACCTGAAAATTTTATTCCCCAACAATCCAAGCTATTGTATTCATCAAATGGTGTCAAGAAAGGAGGTATTTGCTTGGAGAGGTCCCAACTTCCTGTACTGGTCCTCAGGTTACTAAGTTGTCCAGGTTGGTCTTGAACTCCCTATTGTCCCAAATAGGGAGCCTGCTGAGCAGAAATCTGTTGTGAAGATCATGATACACCTTACAGAAGCTAGGGCTAAACTGCAAGCTCAGGAGTCAGGAGTGGTACACATATCAATCACATAAAAGATGAAACCATCTAGACAGGATGAGAAGGTTCTCAAGGGGAAAACAAGAGAGGGAGGTCTGTAGAGTTTTAGACTTCAATTAAGTGTACTAAGGAAAGGGGCAGGAGAGATATCTCAGAGGTTAAGAGTACTTGCTGCCTTTGCAGAGGACCCAAGTTTGGTTCTCAACACCCATATCAGGGGCTCACAACCACCCATAACTCCAGTTCCAAGAAATCTGACGCCCCCTTCTGGCCTCTTTGGGCATTGCACTCATGCACGTGGCATACATACACATATATAAATAAAGATAAAGTCTTTACAAATCAGGGTTACTTAGTACCGACTCAACCAGGGAAGAAAAATAGTGTCAAAAATAAGAAAACTGCATCATATTTAATTTTTGCAGCTTTTACATGGTCTATCCAGAAAGGAATTTTGCCAGTCCTTCCCATCCTATAGACTGTCTCTTTTTCCTAAGGATAAGGCCTTTGACTATGCAGAAGCCTTTTAATTTCATATAATCGCATTTGTCAATTCAAGACACAAAGCTGTAAACAGTAGCAGTTTATCTCTGTGGTTTCAGCTAAAAGATGGCAAGGGAACGTGAATGGTGGCTTTCAACCTACCTGTCTCACAAACAGGAAGTAGAAATGAGGGACTTTGAAAGACATAAGCCCCAACAAGACCTGGTAAATGACAGGTGTGTCCCACGGCCAGGAGAATGTCAGGCTTCTTAACTCTTCTTACTCTCCATAATCGGTTCCCAAGAGAGAAGAGTCTTTGGACCATAGCTGCACGTGTGCGTCTATGGGAAGTATTAAGTGCACACACAACGCTTTGTGTGTCCCAGAGAGGTTAGCGATAAACTATGACTCCAGAGTACCATGGTTAGGATAGGGCCAACTCTCTGCCAAAACCAGCCTTTCCTTGAGCCCGCCAGTAGAAGGAATGTTGACTGAAGCTTGATACACATCTGAAATTGCTGCTCCTAGGCATTCATGCCCCCATGGTAAACTTATTAATCTCTTTGTTTGCTCTTGGTTTCTCTTTCATTGTCTCTTTCTGTGTGTCCCTCTCTCTGTTATTCTCTGTCTCTTTCTTATCTTTGGGCTCTTTCTCACAGTCTCTCTCTCTTTTTCTATCTCGGTCTCTTCCTCCGACATGCACAAACATTGGTACATATGTGTGTGTGTGTGTGTGTGTGTGTGTGTGTGTAGATAGATGATAGATAGATAGATAGATAGATAGATAGATAGATAGATAGATAGATAGATAGATAGATAGATAATAGGCAGGCATATATATATAGCTAGTTAACTATATTGTCACTGGTTAACTGGAGAATCACCTTAGCCTTTGGATGAGGAGACAGTAAAACCATCAGGGGCATGGCCCCTAAGCTTGCCTATGATGGATTATCTTATTTGGATTAACTGTGTTAAAAAAAAAGACCCACCCTAAACATAGGCAGCACCATTTCATAGGCCCAATTTCTCACTGAGTGTAAAGGATAGAAGAAGCAAAAATGCATTTACCCTGTGTGCTCAAATTCTTTCCTTGGATACAGTGTGACTCACTACCTCAAGTTCCTGCTAACTATATAACCTGACATGCAGCCCGAGAAAGAAGTTTGGCACGTAACTATCAATGTTGTGGTAGGCTTACTTTAATAATCATAGACTGCAGTGACTCTTTTGTCTTTTGAAGATATATTTTTAAATTTACCTATGTGGGAATGTATGTGCATGTGAATGCCGTGTCTGCAGAGGCCAGCAGAGGACGTCAGATCTCCAAGAGCTGGAGTTACAAGAGGTTGTGATCCTCTCAATGTGGGTACTAGGAATAGAACCTGATACCTCTACAGGAGCAGTTAACCACATTTAACCTCTGAGCATTCATCGAAAACATCCCCCCTTCTATCTCTTATTCATTGATTTGGTTATTGAGTCTCAGAGCAGAAGAGAATGAAAAATCACAATCACTCTTTCAATATAGATAACGCCCATTTCTGCCATCCCCCAGGTGTGCTTATCATAACACAGGGTGACCGGTACCTACAACAAGCACTGAATGCCTCACAAGCAGGTGGCTGGACTGCTATCAAGAGTTCAGAATAGCCTGCAAAGCAAAGGCAGAGATTTCCCTGGAAACTGGATTCCACTCTTTTGTTTGCATTTCTGTTTCTGAACACCAGGAGCCTGGCTGTCAACCTGCTTACCCAGCATGATGGCATTCACAGCTTTTTCAGGAGACCCAGAATTGTCTGTGGCTCTCTGCCCAGACTGTACGGCTTCTGCGTAGCTGTCGCATGCCACATTAATAATGAAACTTTAAATACGATGGAATTATCAGCATTAATAGAATTTACCTTTTTACATATTTCATATTTATAATTAATAGTCTTTGAACTTTAGGCACCTTATATGACATCACCAATATTTTTTCTCCATTGACTTGCTCCATTTATTATATTACTAATCATAAATAATAATTTTAAAAGATATAAAAATATTATAAATCATGTAAAAATCCAACAGTAAATTGATTTAATAATTTCTTGCTAAAAACCCTCTTTTAATGACAGTCCATGTTTTATGTTGGTCATTATATATGCTTGTTTATATTGAAAAATATTGATTTTAAAAAGCAAGCTTCTTAGTTTATTTTCAAAGTTTTCTATACGTGAGAGCACACACTGGCCCCTCCAACAGCTCCCTGAAAAGACACATAACAATCTGTAGGATGTTTTCACGGGCACTTAGCCTGGAGCTGTTGTGTAGAGGTTGTGTTCAAGACTGTCTGGAGCTTCTGCTTTCCCAGTATCCAGTTGAGTAAATTCTCCTCCACAGACTTTTTATCAAATGGGCTTTCAAAGAGAACCATCCACCTGGCCAGTCAACCCCTCCATCTTCCTGCCAATTGGTTCAGAAACAGTCAGGTGGTCCATTTTGGTCACTGAGATGTGAGGAAAGACTCTCCCTTCTTTCTCCTTTCTGCAGATCATTGGAGAGACCTCCTGATCCCTCTAGGATCTCTGGGGATACAGTTTGAAGAGCCATGGGGAGGTGGCAGAGTAAAGCAAAGAAGCCCTGATTTCAAAGGGAATTTGTTTATGCCACTGTGTGCTTCTTCTTTCAGTTTAAACAGCATGTATTAATTATATAAAGTTACTGACAAGATGAGGGGAAAACCTACCCCACACAGGTGATGACTCACAGAAGCTGTATTCACAGCGCTCTCATGACTGGGTGTGGTGATGGCTATAATCTCATCAATTGGGGGCAGGAGGGAGGAGGCACAGAAGTTCAAGGCCAGTCTCGGATACATAGTGAGTTTGAAGCCAGCCTTGTTTACATGAGATCCTGCCTCAAAAACTATTATAGAGATGATATATAGATAGATAGGTAGGTAGGTAGGTAGATAGATAGATAGATAGATAGATAGATAGATAGATAGATAGATAGATAGACAGACAGATGGATAATAGCATCATCCTCATTTCCCAGTGGCAAATTAAAATCCCAATTTGAGGAATGTTATTTACTGAATACAGATCCATTTCCTACCAGTACAAAGTTCAAAAATATCTGACTATCATGAGAGGAATTATCTACAAAGCATCATCTTTTATATGACAAACTCCGCAAGGTGCCCTTGTCAAGGGAACTCAGTCCTCTCTCTAAAACCATTTTTCCAGAAACCCTTTACAAGCACCCTACACACACAGTGTGCTTAATGGAATGAGGAGAATTACCAAGGTAACTTTAAGTTTTAAACCGTATTTCCCAGAATTCACCTCTTTTAATCAAACACATTCAGCTCTCTGTGGTGGAGCCAGAGTTTCTGAATCCTGTCTCCCCAGATGACTCTGGTTGGTTGCTGTTTGGGGGAACTCATTCACTGATTAGCATGGCCATTCATCGCTCAGGTGTGAACATTCATCATAACAAATCCCTTGTCCAGAGCTGTTAGTGTATTGAACAGAGCTTCTTCAGCAGAGCCAATCAAAACCTACAGGTCCAAAAAGGGCACTGGGAGAGCATTCGCTCTGTTCTGCAGGGCAGATGCCTGATGTTCCAGGTAGCTACAGTCACATGACCAAAGAGGCAACATTAGTGGAGGAAGCCACAGCCAGAGAGACATGGAGATGGGCTATTGCAAAAATGAGGATTTCTCAGACACTGTAAGTTGAGGAATATTTGTGTATTTAACAGCAGATATTAATTGATGGGACCTGGTGAATTTTAGTCAAGACTCTGACTCGCTAAGACCCTAAACTCTCCAAGTTTATGTCAGCAAAGAAAGAATTGGTGTTTATGTCTCTGGATACAGTCTTGCCTGGGAACAGTTTTACATACACGTACACACTCATACACACAGGCACATACATATACATGTGTGCATGCATGTGCATACACACATGTACACATTTATGCATGCATGTACATGTGCACATACAGACGCATGTATGTGTTCACACAATAAACACATGCACACATGCTACTGCACACATATGCACAACCAAACTACAAACTTTGGTTAGGTTCCTCTCACCGCATAAATGCTTTCCTTTCTCTCTTCACTTGCATTGAACTCTATCATCATGGTGTAGTGGTTGATGCATGTGAATTGGCACATTTTTCATGCATGTGAATTGGCACACGTCTCCTGGCATTTGTCTCAAGCACTTCCATGTTTCAGGTGTCACTCAGAGGACTCAATAGCTCCACAGTCATGAGACTTTTAACTATCCTCACGCCATTTTTCTCCCTCTGGACATATTGGTATGCATGCCATTCAATCTCTGATTTTTCTGCCGTTCTTTTTCCCAAATATTCAAGTTATATCTTCGCTTTGAGCAAAATTTTACTATCATTTATCTTGTGAATCTTTTATTAATGACATTTGCTATCACAATGTAGATCTCTTTTCTGGTATGTATGTCGTTTCTCCACTTGTCTTTTCTCCTCTTAAGCCCAACTTCTTCACACTGATTCCTTCAACCACCACTATTTTTCAGGAGACATTCTTGTCTCTGAAGGTTGGCCATACCCTCCTTCACTGTACCCCAGGCATTGCCACACAGTCACCCCACAACTGCTTCAGGAAACTTGGCATCCCTTATTTCTCCCGAGTGCTTGATAGTTTTTAGACAAAGAGTTTGCTTGGGTAGAACAACTTATTTCTAGTATCTTCCCAGCCCATGGATTCTCAACCTTCCTAATACTGAGACCCTTTAACATAGTTCCTCATGTTGATAGATTCCAACTATAAAATTATTTTCATTGCTACGCCATAACTGTAAGTTTGGTATTGTTATGAACTGTGATGTAAATATTGTCTGTGTTTTCTAATGCTGTTAGGAAACTCCTCTGAAAGGGTCATTTGACCCTCAAAGGGGTTGTAACCAACAGGTTGAGAACAACTGTCCTAAACAGAAGAGGGATACCTTCTGTTCCCTACTGATCATTCTTAGATCTCTCCCTATAAGTGGAGACCGCTTGTTCATTTCCCAATGCTCAGACTTAAATAATCACATAGAAACTCCATTAATTACTGATATAGGTGGGTCTTCTGTCTATGTGTTAATTTCATTGGTTAATAAAGAAACTGCCTTGGCCCTTTGATAGGACAGAACATAGGTGGGTGGAGTAGACAGAACAGTATACTGGGAAGAAGGGAAGTGAGGCAGACGCTATAGCTCTCCTCTCCAAAATGGATGCAGGTTAAGATCCTTCCCGGTGCTCCAATGTGGGTCTCTGTCTCCTTTCATCGCCTGATGAAGGTTAATATTCAGGAGGATGCCTATATGTTTGTCTTTGGATTCACCTTCTAATTTAGCTTCTCTAGGATCGTGAATTATAAGCTCACTGTCCTTTATTTATGGCTAGAAACCAAATATGAGTGAGTATATCCCATGTTCCTCTTTTTGGGTCTGGCTTACCTCACTCAGGATAGTGTTTTCTATATTGGAACCTAGGCAGTTTGGATGCTCAACTTACTAAACCTGGATTGAGGTGGGCGGTCCTTGGACTTCCCACAGGTCAGAGAACCCTGATTGCTCTTCAAGCTGATGAGGGAGAGGGACTTGATCGGGGGAGGGGGAGGGAAATAGGAGGCAGTGGTGGGGAGGAGGCAGAAATCCTTAATAAATAAATAAATTAAAAAAAAAAGATCCTTTCCGGTAAGCCACCACCTCATGGTGCTACACAGATTATTAGAGATGGGTTAATCAAGATATGAGAGTTAGCCAATAAGAGGCTAAAACTAATGGGCCAAGCAGTGCTTAAAAGAATACAGTTTCCATGTAATTATTTCCGGTAAAGCTAGCTGGGAGCCGGGCCACAGACCGCCACTCCTTTCTACAAATTACAACACTGTTTTGGCCAATAGTTTAGGCATATTCCTAGCTAGCTCTTACATCTTCAATTAACCCATTTCTAGCAATCTGTGTATCACCACGAGGCTGTGACCTACCAATAAGGTTCCAGCATCCTTCTCCTTTGGCAGCTACATGGCATTTGCCTTGACTCTGTCTACTTTATCTGCATCTCTTCCAGCCAGGCTATAGTCTGCCCTGCCATAGGCCAAAGCAGCTTCTTTATTAGCCAATGGTAATAAAACATGATAGCATACAGAGGGGAATCCTACATCATCTCTCCTTATCTGCTAAATAAAAAGGAAGGGGTTAACTTTAACATAGTAAAATTACATATACAAAACCAATATCAAACAAGAATTATAGCTACAGTATTTCATTGTGAGTATAAAATTTCATACCTAATTTATTTTTTATCATAACTAAAAAAACTATAACTATATGTCTTCATCTCTATCAGAGACTCCAGAAGGATATAATATTACCTAAGTAACAGGAAGTACATTTTAAGAAACTTCCAAAACTCTAGAAAAGACAGAGACATCTCGCTGCCTGGAAAGTCATCCAACGTTCTTCTATAATATTGGGGCATCCATATTCAGCCTACAGGCCTATAGCATCTGTCAGACTTTTCCACAAAGCAGGAAATTTCAAAAACTGTTTTGCTTATATTGGTACTTTGTCAGTAACTTTCTTCTGTGTACTGCAGAATGTCTGGAAGACTCTTTCATAAAGCAGGAACTCTGAAGGACTGTCTCACCTTCTTTAGGCAAGTTCAGTAGTTGTTTTTCCTGTGGGTCCTGCATGTCCAGTTCATACATCATACCATCAAGCAGTCCAGGCAAGAGCAGTTTCTTGCCCAAATGGTTAGCAAACTCCATAGGGAGCCTCTTCAATGCCCATCATACCTCATGTTCATCAGCCTGTAAGCTTCCTGAGCCTTGGACTCATGCTGTGAAAGTGGAGGTACTGTCCCTTACATCCCAAAAGGCTGCTGTGCCCATGAGTAATTGAAATGACCAGTGTAAAGAGTTGCTGGGAGACCAGAAACCTGAGTCTTATTCTACAAGTTGAATTATTTTTCTTGTTTCTTCATTGCTTAAACAGAAAACAGTTGAAAGGAATTTTTTAATGTACTCTGAAAATACTTTTATGTTTGTCTTCAAACAACCTTCAATTCAAGAGAAGAAATATTTTAGGGTTTATTGTTATGTTTTATGTGTATGGGTATTTTACCTGCTTGTATGTCTATGCAGTGCATGCATGCAGTATCCATGGAGGCAGGAAGGGAGCATCATATCCCCTGAGACTGGAGTTACAGATGGTTGTGAGTCACCATGTGGGTGCTGAGAATTGAACTTGGGTCCTTTGGAAAAAGAGCCAGTGCTTTTAACTACTGAGCCATCTCTTTAACCCTAAAGAAATATTTCAAATGTACTAAGCAATGTTTTTAAAAATGCTAACAGGAGTTACAGTAAACCCAACACTCCTCGTAGTAGTATAATGAGGATTCAGAGCCTGTGGTCGGCTGTGTTTAGATGTGCTCTGCTATGTACAGTCTATACAGGACATTCACACAGACATGGTCACAGCTCTAATGTCACTTTGAAATATGTCAATAGCAACATGAAACAGAAGGGCACTGAGGTTTAAATGAATCATGAGATGAAAATGTGGATTCAAAATCAGGAGAGAAAGAGGCAGGCTCCTAGGATTTATAACTTGGTCCCACTTGCTGACCCAGGGCTCTGCTTCCTGTGTGTGGATGAAATGTGATCTCTTTACTTCCTGACTACAATGTCAACTGGCTACATGGCATGTCAACTGCCATGCCTCCCCTGCCAGGATGGCATCTATTCCTCAGAAGAGTCAAAATAACCCCTTTTCATCTTTAAGTTGCTTTTGGTCATGGTATTTTATCAGAGGGATAAAAAGAAACTAATGCAATCAATGCCTACTATTAGTGAGAAAAAAGAAAAAGAAAACAATAGACAGTAACTTCCAAATCACCCTATAATTTATGCTTCACACTTTTGGCCAATGATAAGAGAAGGGGAATAGAATTCATGCCGTGGAACTTCTTAGGAGTTTTACCAATATCTGCCGAGGATAGAGCACTGAACCTTTTCAGAGTCTCTGCACATCTTTCCAAAGTGCATTACCAATGATCAGGCTCTCTTTTGGAACGCTATTCTAAACCACAGAGGTCAGATGATCTCATAGGAAAAGGGAGTGTGACACAGATTTCCCTCTTTAGTTTGCACACTGCTGATGGTCTCAAGGGCCTTAGAGATTATTTTTAATATTACCATATCTGTAGCTGAAGATCGATCATCCACACCTTTATTTCTTTTATTCAAATTGCTGTCAGATATCGAGATGAAGCAAAAATTTATTTGCAGCACTCTCTTAGTGGAATGTGCAGCGTTTTATTCTTATCTTGATAAATTACCGGCACTTAAAAGCCAGCAGATAAGAGATAAGCTTCCAGAATGGCCACAAAAGCAATGAGAACCGGTGAGTGTCAAAGGCAATTTTATCGGAACCGAAAACTAATCAATTATAGTAATCCTGTTGAGAATTCACAAACGGTGGGATTTGTGGCATTTGAGCTGGCCTGTCTCCATGCCTGCTCTCTGAGCACTGGGATACCCTGGAGAACCGTCAACCTTAAAGGTGCAGTGGGGGAGACAACCATCATTGGTATGCATTTACACTGGGAACCAAGCATGCTTTGATGTCCTGAAGTTGACCTCTTAAAATTTTTTTTAACTTTAATTTTTTATTTATTTTACATCCTAAACACAGACTTCTTGAGGTTTTTGGTGATAAGTTTTTAATTGCTGCTTGGTGAAGGAAGTTTGGCTGGGCAATGGGGCAAGTGTATGAACACTGGATACACATGCAGCATGCTCAAATGCAAAACAAAAAGCCTAGTATTCCAGAAACATGGCCAAGCTGGAAACCTTTCACATCTTATTTTGGCTTTTCTCTAACCCCATGGACCTGCCAACTCCCTGCTCCGAAAGTGGTGACATGAAGGGAAAGAAAGGGAGAGCCACCCCCATGTCCATTTTCTATCATCAGCCAGACAAAGATAGACCTACGGTGGAATGGGCCTGCAGGCAGAAATAAAATGAAGCCTGTTGGTTTAACTTTTACATGTGTATTAAATGTGTGAATATTTTGCTTTCATATGTTTCATATATTATTGTTTTATACAAGCCTGGTGCCTGGGGAGTCGGATGAGGGCATTGGATCCCCTGTAACAGAAGTTATGAATGGTTATGAGTCCAGGTGAGGATGCTGGGATTTGAACTCAGGTCCTCAGCAAGAGGACTTTTAACTGCTGGCTCTCTCTCCAGCCCCTGTTGGATTAATTGTAATACAGTATTTCCATTGTTCTGTCAGCTTTATAAATATGAATGCAAATTGCTTAATTTTAGAAATTTCCATATACATGTTGAACTTCATGATATCTCTTTGAATATGCCATTATACAAATTGAATATAAATTATAACATCCGAAATAATTTAAGTGACAACTTTTCCTTAATGGCATTAGATAGCTAGTTAAAACATTATGCTAAGCAGAGCCTGGTGACACACCCGAAATCCCAGCTGAGAGGCTGAGACATTTTCTAGCCTGGGACACCCAGTGAGATCCTGTATCAAGAGAAAACAAACTATCAAAAGCACCATCTAAAGTCAAAGGAGAGCCATAGACGAGGACACAGTGTGTATATTAGAACTCACAATGGTGGTTTCTCTTATTGTGTGACAGTAGCTTCCTTTTCTAGATTACAGGGCACTCTGACAACACTCACCATGTATCTCCCCTGCGAGTAGACAGGAGCACCTGTCTAAATGAGGCTCTTAGGGTGCACACGCCATAGTCTTTGCAGATGTCACTTGAATGTTGAATATATTGTTCCTAGTTTGTCCTGGGTCATCTCTAGGTGCATTTCTGCAGGCCCCTATCTGAACCAACGCCTTTGGTCCCCAAAGAACCTGGCATGAGGGTAAATCACAATAAACACATACTTTGTTGGTGTTTATTCTCCAGTGTGAATGCAAAATGCCCATAGAGATGATCACCTTTGCCTTCTTGCCTCCGAGGCTGGTGTGACATGCATTGCAGTGGGGGATACTGAGACACTGTGATGTGTCTGTCCTATGTCTTCTGAGAATGCTGCAGAGCAGTGACCACTTCAACTTGGTGGACAGTCCTTAGTTTTTCTTTGTTGTAGGACAAATTAGGGGGCAGGGTTCACACTGATTAACCATTCTGTGGTCCCATCAGGTGAAGATGGGAACTCTGACTGGCCAGTCCACATGGCCTCTTCTTCACCCACAGAACACAGAATAAAGAAAGAGCTTCTGTCCAAGTTGTTCAATCCTGTGTTCTTGTTCTGATTCCATTCAATTGGAGCTAAAGCTGGGGATTCTGCAAGCCACGAAAACAGGGGAATGACAGAGAATAAAGATAGGGAGGAGCCACATCCCTAAAGTCCTGAAGACCCAGCTTTCCCTCCAGTTATCTGTTTTGAGTTCTTTTAACTGGACTGAACAGATTTGTACTGCTTGCAGGCACCCACTACAGCATGGCAGTCATGCATATCCCACTGCCTACCACCAGGCTCTCCATGGAGGGCTCATCTTTTGTCACTACAGGTCAGTGTCTTCGTTAGGGTTGCTTTTGCTGTGACGAGACACCATGATCATGACAACTCTTTTAAAGGAAAGCATCTCACTGGGGTTGGCCTACAGTTTCAGAGCTTCAGTCCATTGTCATCATGGCGGCATGTAGGCAGACATGGTGCTGGAGAAGGAGTTGAGAGTTTTATATCTTGATATGTGGGCAACAGGAAGTGGTCTGTCTCACTGGGTGTGGCTTGAGCATATATGAGACCTTAAAGCCCGCCATCACAGTGACATACTTTCTCCAACAAGACCACAACTATTCCAATAAGGCCACATCTCCTAATAGTGTCCCTGCCTTTGGGGGCCAGTTTCTTTCAAACCACCACACTCAAGCCTGACAGTCAATGGATCTACATTCCAGAAAAGTACCTCTTGCCAAGTTAGAATTCACTGTACATTCGACTCCTTAAAGACACACATTGGTACAGTAATCACCCTGGCAGGAGAGATCATATTCTAGAAAGATTGGTACCCTTTGCTTTGACTGTCAGACTAATGGAGACAACAGACCCCAAAGGCTTAAAATTTTCCCAGAATCCCATGCTGGAGGCAGGGAGGGCTGAAGCCCCAGTGCCAGCCAGAGGAGGAATTTGCTTCCCAGAAAGGATTTCACAGTTGTGACAAAATATCAGTCCACCTTCCAGGATGGAAGACTAGCCCAGACATGGATAGATCAGTGATGGACGGGCTCACACCTTGGCCAGGACTGTTTTACTTATGCCTACCTCTTGCCTTCTCGTTACCCCAAAGCCTCTTATTAATGCTTCTAAAACACCTAACCTTCTTGTTTGTGCCTCTTCCCTATGTGACCATCTTGAATAAATCTCCTTTCTCTGCTCCTACTATTTCTTGAGTTTTTATTGGCATATGGGAAACAGCAGCCCAGTCTACTAACCAGGCTTTGACCCCCACAGACTCGGGAATCATGGTGGACATTCTTTTTCCCCCTTGCTCCTCATGAACCCATCAACAGCAGCCATCGAATTGAAGCTGCTGAATTTCTCCAGAACACAGGAGGGTAATTTAGAGACCAGCTCCCAGCATCCCTCCAGGCAGAGAGTTCTATTTCTCCTCAGACAGTACATTCATTTCAAGGCCTTCCTCCTTACTGTACCCTGGTGGACCAAGTTTGGAAAGGAGACAGTTCCCTGGGGCTAGAAGGGCTCTAAAATGTTAATGGCCCTTTACGAGCCTTTTAGTACCTCATTAGCACTGGGTCCAGCTGATACTGGAAGCCTGGGAGCTTAATTACTTCAGAGACAAGTTGGCCATCAGAATCTTCCAGAAGCAGCCCCAGTGTTTTATTTATTTCTCTCTAAGAGTGAGAAAACTCAGTCCCATGCTAATGAGGCTTGATTGGCTTCAGATGTTCCAGAGATGGATTCTCCTTGGCAAACAATCCCGGCTTCTAATCACATCAAAGTCCCACCTCATCCTACAGCCATAGAGAGACTCTCAGAGGATAATCACACCCAGGAAATTGCACTTTTCTTTCTGTTTCCAAAGAAATTTAAGGAGAAGAAAACATGCTTTATAGGTGATGAGGTGGAAGATGTGTTTTGAAAACTTAGGGGAAAAAGCTTTTGTTCTGTTAAGCAGGAACATAGCTTCTCCTACAGGCATTGACCAATGGGCATCCTGGAATAAGACTTGCTTTGGCAACTATATAGTCAACTGTTTTAAATATATCGTGTGCGTGTGTGTATGTGTTGTTGTTGTTGTTGTTGCTACTGCTGCTGCTGCAACGGGGGTCTGGCCTGGAACTCTCTTGACTGTTTGACCACAGCTTCTGGAGTAGGGGTAGCATAAAAATCAACGCACCCAGCCCTATCTCTTACTGTATGATTATTATCTAGGCTGTGTTCCTCAGTTCCCAATGGATGAAAGTGAACTGATGCACAGTTTCAAGTCTATAGTAGCTTCCAGGCTGTTGTCTTCCACACCCAGGCTATCAGATCAATAAAGAGAATCATTCAGAGTACCGAGAAGGAATCTTTGATGGTTAAAGGATCCTTTTGCTGTGCAATGTCTTCTAGACACTACAGGAAAGCAGCACCCATGACATCTCAACAGTAAAGTCGTCTAAAGAAGACCGACTGGCACACTGACTATACCAGTGGATGTGTCAATGAACATGAGAGAAGTCTCACAAGGCCCCACCCCTAGATAAGAGGTTCAGGCTAGCAATGGCTACTGAGAAATGGAGGGTACATTTCCTCTAGGAATCAGACTCCTGATAAGTTATCCAGTCCCAAATGGTCAACCCTAGATTCTTGTACATAAAAGCGACACTAAATAAACTCTCTAGGTTGTGTGTGATATATATGATCTTTATCATCTCTTACATTATGACAACACTTGTGAGAGATAAAATTATATTTTAAGTTTTAACTACTGTGACCAAAAGAGCCATGAATCAAAATCCTCTGGTCTGCAAGCCCCTTGCCCAAGAACAGATAGTTCCTGAAATGCTGGAGGCTATTGTTATGGGAGACAACTAGCCACGTGTTTTCATTCCCCTAAACAAATTTGGTTGACCCATCTGCACCGGATGTGCTTCATCACATGTGGGCAGGAGGTTCAAGGGCAGGAAATACATCAGGATGTGTGCCTGCCCCTGATTGGATGTAGACAGGAAATAAATCAGGTTGTTCATTTGCTCCTGATTGGATCTGATGGGAAATACTTAAGTTGCAACCAACTGTGACTTGGGACCATTTTCTGGAAACCCAGAGATGAGCCTGGCCAGAGCTCATCTACCTGGTCAGGATTTAATTAAAACTTTCTTTAAGTTTGACTTTAAATTGTGGTAGTGGTCTTATTCTCGACTGGTGGGAGTAACATGCCCCCACAAACACCCTTTTACTATTAAGACTCTCCTGGAAGGGTCCCTGGTTGGGATGGTTGCTCTTCACTGTCAACATGACTATACATAGGCATAGCTGTGAGAGAGTTCCAGAGAGATTAACTCCCTGGATGTGGGCAACGCCAGCCCCGGGTATGGGGTCTCAGACCAAATGATAAGGAAAACTCGGGAAAGCCAGATGAGCACCAGCTTCATTTCTCTGCTTTCTGACTCTGGATGCAATAGGATCCGCTGCTTTGCCCGCCTGTAATCGTACCTTCCCCCGCCCTGGTGGACCGTAACCTGGAATTCTGAGTAAAAATAGACTCTTCCTTAAGATGCTTTTGTCAGGCAACAGGAAAAATAGCAAAGGCAGTTGCTGAGTCAGGATGAGCCCATGTTCAAAGCACACACTATCCTCCTCCATCCTGCAGCCTTGGTGGGAATCCCATGAAGGGAGAGTGTGGTTGCCTGGGTCTTCCACCTCATTCTCAATGTTCTGGCCTGTGCCTTGTGGCTGCCTGAGCTTAATCGGACGATGTCACAGTGAAGCTTGACTCAATGCAATTCACAGCCCAACTTGTGGTTAGCTGGAGGACAAGAGACCATAAACGGACATCTTGGTGTGCTATCTTCCCTCTGCACCCTGGTCCCCTCCTGCACAGGCAGAGAGAGAGACAGAGAGAGCAAAGTCACTACCTGAGAAGATAAGCGAACACAGAGGAATGGAGCCACACAGAGGTGCCACACGTGGAAACATGGCAGAAGGAACAGGTTCTGTGGGAGTTACTTTGTGACAGCTTCTGGGCTGTGCACAGCAGCTAACCCCTTCCCTCATACTCTCTCACCCTGGCCTAAACTCTGTGCCTTTGTAAGCATGAGTTTACTAATACCTCAGGACCACTGCACACCCTGTCCCCTCCCTTGATTGTCCCTGTCCCCTCCCTTGAATGTCCTTGACCCCTCCCTTGAAAGCCCTGGCTCCAGGTGTTGGTTTAGCTAGCACCAAGGAGCTACTTGAGTCTCTGCCCCTGTGTCCCCTCCCTATCCAGTAGCACAGGACCAGTTGCCTGCTCCTCCCCGTCAGCAATGCCATTTTGTTTTATTTTCATCACATCACATTCTGAGGACTCTGACACTATTTTCTCTTTAGCATAGGACCTCACGGGGAAGACATCTACTGGGAGGCTGAAGAGTTGAGTCAGGACCTCAGACACTGATGGGAACAGGAGTGAGTTTTCATGAGAACTGGCAAGATGGCTTGATAAAGACACTTGCTACAGAGCCCCAAGTCCAAGTTTGATCCCCTGGGTGGAAGAAGGAGAAAATAGACTCTTGCAAATTGTTCTCTAGGCCGGACAGTGGTGGCACATGCCTTTAATCCCAGCACTCGGGAGGCAGAGGCAGGCGGATCTCTGTGAGTTGGAGGCCAGCCTGGTCTAAAAGAGCTAGTTCCAGGACAGGTTCTAAAGCTACAGAGAAACCCTGTCTTGGAAGAAGAAGAAGAAGAAG
>NC_022010.1:10711089-10737621 GCF_000317375.1 Microtus ochrogaster
AGAAGAAGAAGAAGAAGAAGAAGAAGAAGAAGAAGAAGAAGAAGAAGAAGAAGAAGAAGAAGAAGAAGATTGCTCTTTGACCTCTATGTATGCCTGCTTGCAGATATGCCTTCGTGGTACACACACACACACACACACACACACACACACACACACACAATATATATATATAAATGAAAATCCTAAAACAGGTGGATGATAGAATGTCTATGATGGGAGGAACAGATGATGGAGGGTAGCTCCACCAGTCACTGAATCAAGTGGTCACAATTATGTGTGTGGCAAAATAATTGAGAATGACCATGTGTCTCATAAAATACAATATACATAAGCAAGGAGGTGGGTGTGTCAGCTCGCTCGAGGCAGGCATTCCACACTGTGTAGCTACAACAGACACCTCAGTGAACCCCATAACATTGTCATTGTCAGCAGTGGCTCACACTTACCATCATTGCCCTCAGGAGTCAGGCAGAGGAAATGTTGTGAGTTCAAGGTGAAGCTGAGCAATACAATGAGACTCTGTTTCTAACAAAATAAAATAACAATCATAATCAAAATAAAGAAGAGGTTCCCCTGTATAACTTTAGGAATTAGTGTTCAGCATCAGTATCTTTGGAGATTAAATGTTGTCAAAATTAGACTCAGCTTCTAAACTCAGCTTCAGCCGTGGGGGTGGGGGATAGGGAGAAGTCAGGAGGAGGAATACCCAAACATGTCAAATAAAATAATAATAACAATTGTTATAGATAATTATATACTGGCCATTATTCAGTGATCAGTGTTTACATCGCTAACTCTATGATTTAGCTAAAGTAGGAGTTAGAGAAGTTCTTTATGTGTGTCTCGAAGCCCTCTTCCTTATGCTCAACTGTAGATGTGACGCCGAGGGCACAGCAGCTGTCTTGGTACCACAAAGCAACAAATAGGAGAGAAAGGCCGCCAGAGTCTACAGGGTTCTGATCTTGATATTACAAGACTGAATGTCTTCTCCAAGAGAATAACCTTTCACTGACCGAGGCCAATCCACCTGCCCTGCCCATTTTAGTGACCATAATTCTTTGCTGTTAGAGACAGAAACATTCCTAACTGAGGAAGACTAGCTAAGGACAAGGATGAACGACAGCAGGTGCCAATCTCCTAAAGGCATGGAGACGCTCAGGACAGTGGGAAGAGGAGAGTGTTAGGCACTCTGAAAACCCAGACAGGCTAGGGAGGAGAGAAGGCAGACAGGGTGCGGAGGAGGCGCGTTCTGTGTCTCTGCGCATGTGCGAGCGTGTGTGTGGCTGCCTTACCGTTAACCACAGACAACATCTAAAGCAAAGACAGCTGTGAATTGCGCCCCTTTCCCGGTGGAAGTCAAAGTGAACTTTAATGTGTTTAAATCAAAATCCTGTATCTCTCTCTACTAAATCCCGATGCACTTTTGATAGCATAAAAAATAAAATAAATCAGCCTCTGGCTGCTGCTGCCATCTGGCTGACTCTGTATCTTCCTAGGTTTTCACCCCATTTTATAATCTTTCCCTGTGAACTCCTCCCCGATCTGGGCCTTACTGGAAAGAAATAGATGTGAGAAGAGTGTCTTGTTAAAAAATAATAACCGTGTGGCCTCTGGCAGCCGGAAATGCAACGCACACAGTGACTCTTCATTCTTGATCTCGACTGCTGCCATCGCTGCAGTTTAATTCTTCAAAGGGTCGTGCTAATTGTTGGCTCTGGTGTTGAAAGGGAACGGTTTCTACCCAGAATGTGTTGTGGTTTTTAAGAGCGTGAGATGCAGGACTGGTAGGGGGTTTGACTGGCTCACAATTCTAACAGCCCGGTCATCTCCGGTGAAAATACCTGTTACATTTGTTTTTGCAGGTCACAGATCCATGCATCTGGGCTGGCTGAGGGTCGGATGTGATGGTCACCGAACAAGAAGAGTGCATTTCAAGACCCGACACTGCAAGAGCTCAGCCCCTACTGACATTGTCATACTGAAGACTTAACATTGGCTAGTCAGTCACTCACTCTTCTCTGGGACAGACTGCTTCTCCTGTTCCCTTCATTCCTTAGTTGCCTGTAGTTCTTTGGGTAGGGTAAAGTCCTCAGGAGATTTTCCCTGCCCACTTTGGGATGTCTATTGGTGTCATCCGTGTTCAGCTCACGTTAGTGATACTTTACAAGTGTAGCTTCTGACATCACTAAGAGACACAATCTCACAGCAAACTCCCTGATCCTTTCGCTCTTACTATCTTTCTGTCCCATCTCCCACCAGGGACAGATGTCATATAGCCCCACGGTTGAGAGCCCTAGTAGACAATGGCTCTGAACTATACCTCACTGTCTGTAAATGCATCAAGGGAAAGACAGCCTGGACTCACTGGACGCCAGAGTGAGGTCCCAGCACAGCTCTGCTTGCTCTTCTCACACACTGAGGAGAAGCCCACATTCCGTTCCACCCACGAGCATGCCTGTGGGACACAGTGGTGTGCTCTGCTCGTGTAATCATTACATTTTATTCATTTCTATTTGAAGGGGAAATTGTATGGGTTGTTTTATCAGATGGTGTTAGAAATGACTTTGGGTGCTTGGATGTAATGCAATATGACAGAACTATCGTTGGGAAGAAATGGAGGAAAATGAGAGCTTGTTTCTATTCAAGAATCTGGGAGATTGAGAAAAGGACAGAAAATTTGTATATGTGTGCATGTGTGCATATTTTTGCATGTGTGTATCTATGTGTGCATGCATATGATAGATATAAATGTTTGTGTACATGTGTGCGTGCATGTGCATGAGTATATGTGTCTCCCCGGAAAGCTCCAGAGATCCTCCCATCTCTATCTCCCCAATATTATGGTTACAGGCATGTGTTGCCATGTCTGTCTTTTACATGGGAGCTGGGGTTCAAACTCAGGTCCTCACGCTCGTATGGTGACCATTTTACCCACTGATCCATCTTCCTAGGCTCAGTCATGCATCTCTTAGCTGCTTTGGCTAACTCTACCTTTTAATACAGAAGTCTGAGCTCTTTTTCTAGCTCCACCCACAACGCTAGCACTGAGGTACAATGCAGCATCCCCAACTCCTACCCAGACAGCTACATCAACTTCCTGTCTGTGGTTACATCCTGGTTTTTCTTCTGTTCTTCAGAGCAGCAGCTGAGTGAGCTGAGTAAAATGAATTTGACATTCTTTCCTGTTCAAAACCTGCAATGGCTTCCTAGTCCCATAAAGGAAAATCAAAGTTCTTCCACAGTCAGGAAGACCCACAAGACCCCATTTCCACCCCAGATGCAGCCTTCCTCCACCTGGAATCTGGGCTACCCGACATCTGGGCTACCCGACAATCCTGAACTCCCTGTGTAGCCAAAGATGACCTTAAACTCATGATCCTCTTGCCTCCACCTCCCAAGTGCTATGGTTACCAATGTGTAACACTACAGTAGGTGTTTTCAGTTCTGGAGCCTCAAACACAGGTTCACCAAGCTAGGCAAGCACTCTACCCTTGGCTTCAGCCCCAGCCCTAGGAGTTCCTAGCTGACTATTTATTCTCTCAAGAAAATAAATATCTGAAATCAGCAACCAAAACAAAATCCTACCTTGGAGGGTAATAAAGAAAGACATCTAAAAATAATTTGATGTTTTATCTATGAAATTAAGAAGAATTTTTATAAAGTAAATAGATTTGACTTAGACCCTTTATTATAAGAATTTCATACATTATCATTAAAAAGTAAATTGGCATAATCATTTACAAAGGCTTGAGGCAATGGATTAGAAAAACTTTAAAATATTAATGTTTGTCAAACTATTTTGCTTGTTGAAATGAAGCAAAAAACTTATAAGAGATATGGACAAAGATATATTTTAAAATACTTAAAATATCAAAGCTCTACTTTTATCCAACAATAAATTAAATAAATTATATATCAGCTATTGGGTCTGAAAAATGAAATGCTGTATAGATTCCATGCATTGTTTGGTATACAAGATCTCTTTTTGTTGTTGCTTTAGTTGCTTAGTTTCTTGACAGTGGATCTCATGTAGTCCTAGCCAGTCCTAAGCACTTTTTGTAGCCAAGGATGGCCTTGAACTCCTGATCATCCTGTCTCCACCTCCCAAGTGCTGTAATTACAGGTGTGCAACACCACTCTAGGTTTTTCCATCCTGAAGCTCAAACACAGGGTCCATACATGCTAGGTAAGCATGCTACTCCGGGCTTCAACCCCAGCCCTAGGAGTTCGTATCTGACTCTATAAATACCTGACGTTCTGTCAATACCCAATTAACACTAAAGGCCAAATTCGGTTGGACCAAAATTTTCTACAGCTATAATTAAAGCAGAAATAGTTACCAGGATGCTAGCAATGCAGCAATGGAATGCAAGCAAACTTATCTCTCCGAGACCTCACAGAGCACCTGCGCTTCCTCTGAGTCTATTAGGCAAACATAATAGAATGATTCGCTTGTATCACAGAGTGACTCCAGAAGTTTTTGCTCTGTACCCTACTCAGTAGATAGACCCAGAACCTATCTTTATGTGGACTGTGTATGAAATAGAGCTGTTTTGCATGTTTGCCCATTTTTTTGTGGACAACACAACTGGTACACACACTAGATCCTCCTGTCATTGATAGTGGGGGAACCTTTGCAGGAGTAGTGGAGGCCACCAAGGGTCTAGGTACCAAGGTACAGTGCCACACATACCAGGCTGGAGTCTCGGAGGAAGCCCCAGAAGCATGTCTCTACTGATGACGCATTGTCTCCATTTAAGAATGAGTTCAGCCTTGGTGCCCCATGGCAGCTGGGCAGACACATGGCTGACTTCACACCCAGCATCATTACCCCGCACACTGAGAACAACCTGACTCTATAGGCTGCTGTGGCCAGCTTCTGCACTGACATAACTACGCATAGTTTACTGAAAATGATTTGTGACTGGAAGTATTGAAGGGCCAACTTTTTATGGTAAACTAAAAGGATCTCCGCAACCATAAGTTAACTGGCTATCAGAACATAGAAACATTCCAGAAGCCTCCAATGCTGTACTCAGGTCAACTCAGGTTGCAAAGAAGTGAGGACAGAGGCACCTCCTCAGGAGGCTCGTGGTTATGACTCTGGTCTGACCAACTCACCATCCACCTCACCTGGATGGTGACAGAAGCCACTCAAGGAGTCCCCACCTCACATTCCTGTTTCTTTTATTCTGCTTTGCAGTGATAATTCTTCCAGGCTTCCTGTATCTTCCTTCAAATACCCACAGTCTGACAAGGTCACTTCTCTGCTTCGAACCTTCAAGAATCTCTGACTATTGCTACAAGTAGAGTCCAAATTTGCTCTATGGTCTTGGGATGCCCTGTTTGATTGGCATACATTCCATTTTGTCTAAAACTTATCAACAATTCCTACATACAAGCCCCACCAGCCTCTTTCTTTATTTCTGAAGTATGACCAGATCTTTCTTCCTCTGAGATCACACTGGCATAGATACTGCAGCCCTCGGGAGCTTTTCTTTTTTTCATCTTATAACCGCTCTGTTTTACAAGATTTTGCTCAAAAACGGCGTTTTCAAATTGCAGACTTTTTCTGAACATAAATTGACATTATTATTGAGTCACAGTGCCAACTTATCCAATGATATAAGCAAAGCTTTCATAGCATATAATAAAATGTTGTGAGAATTTGTCTTCGGTAGCTCTATTCAACCCTCTGTTAAGCAATCTTCCTAGTCCTCAAGGCGTTTACTATCCCTGAGAACTCCCTGAGGGCATATATGCCAAAAACAAGAAGGAAGCAACTGGTCAACCCATGGCTTGCGTACATAGACTCCTGAAGTTTCGGTCATGGAAAAGCCTGGAGAAACTCTCCATCTCATACGTACAGATAGATTGAAGGGAGGAGAAATTGGACAAGAGGGAAGATGCTGTCAGTCAAGTGATTGTTATACAAGCAACGAGGCCCGAAGTTCAGTTCCCAGAACCCACCTAAAATACCATCTGTGGTAGCGTTTGCTTGTTTTGCCAGTTCTGGGAAAATGAGCACAGAAAAGTCTTGCATGGGGAGTCATGGGCCATCCAGGGTAACCTGTTTGGTGAGTTCTAGGCTAGTGAGAGACATTGTCTCAAAAACCAAGGTGGAGGACCAGTGATATGGCTCAGCAGGTAGAGGTGCCTGTACTAATAAGCTGAATTCAGTTCCTAGAATCCACACAGTGGAAGGAGAGAACCAACTCCCACGCTGTCCTCTGACTTCCACGTGTGGACCATGGAACATGCACATCTATCCACGCACCCACAAAATAACAAATAAATAAAAAATAAGAGAATCTTTTAAAAGGAGAAAGGGAAACTCACACACTCAATGCACCCACATATGTGTAACTAATCAATGAATGAATACACAGATAAATAAATAAACATACAACACCCGTGAGCTACAGTCGGTTCCACAATACACTGCCCTCCCCACTTTTGCCACCCAGGTAAAGGCAATGGAAGCTGAAATGCCATGGCCTCTGCAGGAATGTAAAGCAGGGACTGTAGTCAGAGAGGGGGGGGAGATCTCCCTATATCCATTCTTCCCTTCCCCTAGCTCTCTGTTCCTCCCTTGTCCCTCCATCCCTCCTTCCTTTCCGTTCATTCCTCCTTCTTTCCATCCCCATTTTCCCCTTTCATCCCTTTGTCCTTCTATCCATCTGTCCATCCACCCATCCATTCTTCCTTCCATCCATCCTCTCTTTCTGTCTTTTGTGTGCATAGCTGTTCTTCTGGGAAACCCTTTCCATCTCGGAGACAAGGTGACATGTAACAACACAATAACCCAGCAAAGCCCTGGCTAAATGAAGCATCTGGGCAGGGGGACACCAGTCCAGGAGTGACAACTTTTCAGAGAAAAATTAGTCTGATGTGGAAAAATGAAAGATGAGTGCTGGTCAAAATTTTAAAATAATAACCAAAACAGTGTGCCATTTTAACAGCTGTGTGGCTGTGTCTCCCCAAGGCGTTACTTTGCCCTTAAGTAAGGACATGATGGTGATGGTGCCCATCCGCTTGCCAGGGATCAATTCCACTTGGTCAGATATTAAGGATCAGAGTTACAAATAAAGCCCTTTGACCTAGAACTCAACATTGAAACCATGGGTCATTCACCTCAGTGTGGGAGACGAAGGATGAATAGGTTTTCAACAGGATGGGAATGAGTGTCTGTTTGAAGGTCCCCCTAATTGTCATTTCAGACCAGCAGCGGCTGGCTCCTGAGAAGCTGGGAATGTGCATGCAATGTGACAACTGATGGACACAGGACTAATCACAACAGGGCTTCCTAATAGAGGTCATTGGCCTCCATGTTCAGAGGCAAACACTGCATATTAGGGGGATGGGCCACAGGAAGAGGAGGCTCCTAGATGTCATGTGACTGCCTGGCTGGACAATGATCCACAAGTTCTTTCTAGACCCCAGGGAGAGGAAGAAAGTGATGGGGAAAGATCCCTCTCCCCACAGAGTGTAGAGTGTTACTGCATAGATGCTCCTCAAGGATGCTATACATGTCACAGGGTTGGGTTTTTTTTTTTACTTTTTTATTGATTTTTATTGAGCTATACATTTTTCTCTGCTCGCCTCCCTGTCTCTCCCCTCTCCTTCTACCCTTTCTCGGGGTCCCTGTGCTCCCAGTTTACTCAGGAGATCATGTCTTTTCCTACTTCCCATGGATTATATCCATGTATGTCTCTTCTTAGGATCCTCATTATTGTCTAGGTTCTCTGGGATTGTGATTTGTATGTTAGTTTTCTTTGATTTATGTTTAAAAACCATGTATGAGTGAGTACATGTGATACATGTCTTTCTGTGCCTGGGTTACTTCACTCAAAATAATGTTTTCTAGATCCATCCATTTGCCTGCAAATTTCAAGATATCATTATTTTTTTTTGCTGGGTAGTACTCCATTTTGTAAATGTACCACATTTTCCTTATCCTTTCTTTGGCAGAGGGCACTTTATGTTGTTTCCAGGTTCTGGCTATGACAAACAATGCTGCTATGAACATAGTTGAGCACATGTCCTTATGGCACGATTGAGCACTCTTTGGATATATACCCAAAAGTGGTATAGTTGAGTCTTGAGGTAGGTTGTTTTCTAATTTTCTAAGAAATCACCACACTGACATCCAAAGGGACTGTACCAGCTTGCATTCCCACCAGCAATGCAGGAGTGTTCCCTTTCCCCTACATCCTCTCCAGCATAAGTTGTCATAAGTGTTTTTTATCTTTGCCATTCTTACAGTTGTAAGATCAGATAATTTTGATTTGCATTTCTCTGATGACTAAGGATGTTGAGCATTTCCTTAAGTGTCTTTCAGCCATTTTAGATCCCTCTGTTGAGAGTTCTCTGTTTAGGTCTGTACTCCATTTTTATTGGATTATTTGTTCTTTTGATGACCAATTTTTTGAGTTTTTTGTATATTTTGGAGATCAGACCGCTGTCTGATGTGGGGATGGTCTTTCCCACTCTGTAGGCTGCCATTTTGTCTTGTTGACCATGTCCTTTGCTTTACAGAAGATTTCAGTTTTGGGGGTCCCATTTATTAATTGTTTCTCTCAGTGCCTGTACTACTGTGGTTATGCTTAGGAAATGGTCTCCTGTGCCAATGCGTTCAAGTGTACTTCCCACTTTCTCTTTTGAGGTTCAGTGTGGCTGGTTTTATGTTGAGGTCTTTGATCCATTTAGCCTTGAGTTTTGTGCATGGTGATAGATATGGATCTATTTTCATTCTTCTACATGTTGATATCCAGTTATGCCAGCACCATTTGTTAAATATGCTTTCTTTTTTCCATTTGATATTTTTTGCTTCTTTGTCAAAAATCAGGTGTTCGAAAGTGTATGGATTAATATCCGGATCTTCAATTCAGTTCCATTGGCCCTTCTGTCTGTTTTTATGCCAATACCAGACTGTTTTCAGTACTGTAGCTCTGTAGTAGAGTTTGAAGTTAGGGTTTGTGATGCCTCCAGAAATTCTTTTATTGTACAAGATTGTTTTGGTTATCCTGTTTTCTGCTTTTCCATATGAGGTTGAGTACTGTTCTTTTGAGGTCTGTGAAGAATTTTGCTGGGATTTTGATGGACATTGCATTGAATCTGTAGGCTTTTGGTAAGATTGACGTTTTTACTATGTTAATTCTACCTACCCAAGAGAATGAAAGATCTTTCCACTTTCTGGTGTCTTTTTCAATTTCTTTCTTCAAAGATTTAAAGTTCTTGTCATATAAGTCTTCCACTTGTTTGGTTAGAGTTACTCCGAGATATCTTATGCTATTTGTGGCTATTGTGAAGGGTGATGTTTCTCTGATTTCTTTCTCGGCCCTTTTGTCATCTGTGTACAGGAGGGATACTGATTTTTTTGAGTTTATCTTGTATTCTGCTACATTACTGAAAGTGTGTATGAGTTCCTTGGTAGAATCCTAGGGGTCGCTTATGTAAACTATATCATCAACAAATAGTGAGAGTTTGACTTTTTCTTTTCCGATTTGTATCCCCTTGATCTCCTTTTATTGTCTTGTTGCTCTAGCTAGGACCTCAAGAACTATATTAAATAGGTATGGAGAGAGTGAACAACCTTGTCTTATTCCTGATTTCAATGGGATTGCTGTGAGTTTCTTTTCATTTAGTTTGATATTGGCTTTTGACTTTCTACATATTGTCTTTATTATGTTTAGGTATGTTCCTTGTATCCCTGCTCTTTCCAAGACCTTTATCATGAAGGGATGTTATATTTTGTCGTAAGCTACAAATCAGAGTTCTAACATGGCAAAGAAGGTTGATGTGTAAAGCAGGCTGGGGTGCCACTGAGAGATATGGTACCTAAAAGTGGGTTCTGGAGATGACCATTGCCCTGCTGGGTGATGTTAGCAAGCTCTGTCTGTGCAGCAGGGAACAATCCCACCTACTCAAGAGACGTTAATAAAACATCGGGCAGGTAATACATGTCTGTGCAATTATTGTTGCAGCCACAGGGGGCACAGTTCTGTTTGAATAGACACCACATGCTAGTTGTCAGCAGGAAAACCCACCTACTATTGGCAGAGAATATCTCTCCCCTTCCTTGTCCTCCTCCATCTCTTCCTATGTCTCCCTTTTCTATCTACCAATCATCTTACTTTCTCCATCAATTCCCCCTCTGTCATTTCTTCCTTCTCTTCTTCTCCCTCCTTTCTTCTTCTTTTTCTCATTTCTTTCTTCCTCTTCTTTTCCTCCTCCTCCTCCTTCATCTTTTACTGACATTCTGAAAATGGTAACCACAAGTAAAATTTCTCAAGAATTGATACTTGAGAATTAAATATAAAACTATCAAGCACCTTGGTGGACATAGCTATGTTATTTATGTACTCCTGCCACAGGTTTGCAGATGACATCAAACACAGGGTCTAACAAGCATGCATGTCACAGCTCCAGAATCACCATAACTTCTGCCTCATCCCTCTGTTACCCTGTGTGCTGGCTGTGTGCAGGGAGCTCTGAGTGTCTCCACTCCTTCTCAGCAGCAGCATCTCCACTGGGCAGATATGGAAATAGAGGCTCAAAAGAGTTCAGGAATTTGGCCAAGGTCACACAACCAGAGAATATAGAAGCCAACCATTGCCCCAGGTCCAACTATTTCAGGGCAGAGACAGAATAAATGTCAATCTTCTCATTATATATCTGGCTCATCCATCTTTTCCCCTCCCTGCATGTGGAGAGACAACTGCCAAATGAAAATGAGTCCAGATGTCTACATGCAAAGCTGAACAGCCTGGCCAGAGGTTGACAGACATCACCTCAGGCAGGAACATCAGCTGCCTACCCAGCCTCCCTTCGCCTAGCAGCGTGCATGGGAATGGCCAACAGTGAAAGAGATCTAAACCAAGGCAGTTCATTCTGGCTACAATCCTGACTGAGCAACATTAAGTCATGACTGCTGTTTCCCCTGCTGATGGTGCAGTTTGGGCATCTATGTCTCTATTAGAATACCATTCAATTCAGTGTCCAAAGCTGGATTCAAACATCGTCTATGACTATATGGTTATGACTGCCCATCTTGTGCACCCCTGTGGAAGACCCCAGGCTGATATGGACCACACAAAGATTATCCATCCCACCTACTGAGACTCAGGGTGGCCAGATTAGAACTTGAGAAGGTATAGTCAAAGGAGTTAGGGTCTTTTCACAAGCTCCCACACTCTTTCTCTTAAGAATCATAAGCCGTTCCAGGTAGGGTGACCATGGTAGCAGATTGACATGTGACTTCAGCAGCTAGAGCAGAGAATTTGGTTAATGACAAGTTCCTCTCCAGGGATCACTCGAGTAGCAGGATGATCGGCCAGGATACTCAGTATCGGCCGAAGTACAACCTGTGAACTTGTCACAGACGGATCACAAGGCAGTGGACATGAGGACACGCTTACCCGGAGACTTAGGTCCAGACTGTGTTTTAGCCATGCTGTTGTCTGGAGAAAGTTGATATTCTGTTGAATGTGTTTGTCTTTGCTTTGAACAACTTATCCTATTACAAGACTGGCTGCTTGCCCTAACTAGCTGATGGCAAGGCAGAGAGAAACGAAGCCTGGACTGAGCTGGAAGTTTCTTCCACAGTGGCTAGCATACATTGTTCTGGAAGGCAAGTGTGGGCTGCTTCAGGAGAAAAGTCATCAGTGGCTTTACCCAGAGAGCTGCAATAATGATTCCAGGTGTGATGTGCCCGCTGGTATAATAGCAAATGCTATAATTATGGGGGAATCTTAGATTACTTTTCTATCACTGGGGGAAAAATTCCCTGACAAACAATGTTTAAATGAGAAAGGTTTACTGTGGCCTACAGCTTGTGGACACAGTCCACAATGGCAAGGAAAGCCTGGTAGCAAGAGCATAAGGCAGCCGGTCACATGACATCCACAGTCAGGAGGCAGAGAGATGGATGTTGGTGCTAGGCTCGCTCCCTCCGTTCTATGCATTGTAGAAAATGGCACCACCCAGTTTTAGGATGGATCTTCCTGCTTCAGTTAACCCAACCAAGGTAATATCTTGTAGTCCTTGGAGGAGACTAACCTAAGACAGATAATCCTCCAAAGGTTTCTTCTAGGTGGTTCTAGATCCTGCCACTGCAGTGGCAACCAGCAACATTTTGCTTGGATTTGATGCCTGCACCACTGGAGGGATTGTCACACTTGGTATGATAAATCCAGTCAAAATTCTGTGACTGGACCTGTAAGGAGCTGACGACTGATGTTTTACTAAATAAACATGTTTTAAAATTGCTTTTTAAACAGTTTCTTATATGTGTCGATTAGTGCTGCTCTCACTAGGGAAGTTTCTCTTGCGATGGGGAGCAATGAATGCAGAGATTCATAAAGGTTCTAAGTGGTGTGAATAAGTGAACATTAATGCTAAACAGGACATATGCATCATCCTCTCCGAGGCCTGGGGAACACTGTAGAAGGAAGAGAGGAAAGAATATAAGAGGCAGAGGGTGGGGCACGGTGAGATGCTGCCTTCCAGACATGACACAGCTATCACATTTGGCACTCACAGCAAGCTGCAGCTGTCTGAACAAGGACTGCAACAAAAATGGCCCCATCAATGGTCCATCCTGGGTGGGGAGTGGTTCATGAGACCCCACCCACCTAAGGAGCTACAGAAGCCAGTGGTTTCTGGTGGTGCAGAGACATATTCTGTAGCCAGTGGTTCTTTGTGTTTGATTAAGCAAATAGTCCCACACCCTTATCTCATAAAGAAAATCTTAATTAAATGCTGGGGATCATTGAGGCAGGAGGGAAGATTCAGAGATTAAAAACTCTTGTAGAAGACCCATGTTCCCAGTTCTCAACATCCACATCAGCTGTTTACAACCACCTATAATTCCAGCTCTGGAGATCTGGATGCACATATACACACAAGGACAGGTGAGACAGCTCACAAATCCATAAAGACATGAAGATAGAACAGGGTACTCAGATGAAGAGAGTTGGTGGGGGGGGGGAAATGAGAGAGGATAATGGAGGGTATAATTAAAGTACATTATATATGTACAAAATTGTGAAAGAATAGATTTAAAATCCAAAATAGAAAATAACACCCCAAATGTATAAATAAATAAACAAGTAAACAAATCTTCCAACTGCTTCAACTTTCAAGACCACCTTGTGAATAATGTTGATGACGGAGGCCCCATCACTTACTCTTCCATCAGGGATTCACACATGCTGGAGGGCCACTTAGGTCAGTGTGGGACACATAAAGACTTCTCCCAAGATAACAAACATCAAAAGGAAAAAAATGATGAGCAGGAGGAAGAGAAGAGAGAAGAGGAGAAGGAAGAAGAAGAAAGGAGGAGAAAGAGGAGAAGAAAGAAGGAGGAGAAAGAGAAGGAAGAGAAGAGAAGATGAAGAAGAAGATGACAAAGAAGAGGAGGAGGATGAAGAAGAGGAAGAAAGAGGAGGAGGAGGAGAAAAAGAAATAAAGAAGGGATGAGGGAGGAGGAAAAGTCACATTACAAAAGAAAGGACCTTCAGTTTGATATAATTAGTATCCCGATGAGGGGGAACACAGACAGACACACAAGGGACATCTACATAATGACAAAGACAAAAGCATAAGAAGTCATGAAGAGGTGAAGTCCATATTCTCCTGCACACTTTAGAGGAAGGAAGTGCTACGCACATCTTGGTTTGGAAACCAGAAGCTCTAGAAGGTGCAACAATACATTAGAGCTTGGTTTTTAAGCATTTATTTTATTCTGTGTGTATTTATTTATGTGCATGTGCATGTTTGTATGTGCACCATGTGTGTGTATTGCCCACAGAGGTCAGAAGAGGGTGTCAGATCCCCCTGAAACCACAGTTGCAAGTGGTTGTGAGCTGTCTGATGTCTGTTTTGGAAACAGAACCTGGGTTGTCTGTATGAGTTGCCAGTGCTCTTAGGCACTGACCCATCTCTCCAGTCTCTTTGATGAGGATTTCAAGTCACAAATTTGTGGTCTTTTGTAGAATGGCATCTTCAGGAAAGAAATATAGCAAATGACATCATACTTATCTATCAGAATTAAGAGTTATGCGAAACCCCTCTGGTCAAACCAGAAACCAGCAGCTTAGAGTAGCATCATGTGTGGTTATAAAATAACAAATATTAAATCTAAATGTCTGGAGAACACAAGTCTGGGGATGTCAAAGCATAAGATCAAGGGATTTGGACAGAGAGAGGATTCAAAGACCAAAGAGTAGGATTCCATCTAGTGATTTAAAACACATTTCCTGCTGAGAATAATCAATAGCAAGAGTAAAACTTGTCTGGTGCTGAATAAAATTGTTGAACACACATCTCTGTAAAGGTGATTTTTGTGTTAGGTGTCTGCTCTAGTTTGCTTTCTGTTACTGTAATAAACACTGATCAAAACAACTTGAGGAGAAAGGGTTTATTTGGCTCACAGGCCATATTCCATCACTGAAAGAAGTCAGGTCAGGAATTCAAGGCAGGAACCTGGAGGCCAGAGCTGAAGCAGAGGCCATGAGGGGAGACTGCTTACTGGCTTGTTCTTTCTGGTTTGCTCAGTCTGCTAGTTCATGTACCCCAGGACCACCTGTCCAGGGTCAGCACCACATCAATCATCAATCAAGAAAATAGCTGCAGACATGCATAAGGCCGATCTGATGGAAGCAAATTTTCAATTAAGGTCCCTAACTGATGTGTTTTGAACAGAGATTGTGTTTTTCCCTTCCCAGTCACCCAGACCTGAATAATCATACAAAACTATACTAATTACAACACTGTTTGGCCAATGACTCAGGCGTATTCCTAGCTAGCTCTTACACCTTAAATTAACTTATTTCTATTATTTTATATTTTACCATGAGGCTCGTGCTTTTTGCCTTTTGCTTCTTGGGCATCTACATGATGTCTGCCTGACTTCTTCTTGGTGTGGGAGAATTGTCTGTATTCTGTCAATCACATTTTAAATAAATGCTGACTGGCCAGGCAGGAAGTTTAGGTGGGAAAACCAGACAGGAAGTAAAAATGATACAATGAGAACAGGAGAATTCTAGGAAGGAGAAAGCTGATCCCCCCCACTCCTGCCCAGACCACCGAAGCAGCAGGATGTGATCTGCCTCACTGAAAAAGGTATTGAGCCACATGGCTAACATAGATCAGAAAAATGGGTTAGTCAAGATGTGAGAGTTAGCCAGTGAGAGGCTAGAGCTAATGGGCCAATCAGCTTATAATTTATGGAGACCTATGTGTGATTTTTCTTTGGGGCTAAACAGTTGTGGGGTATCAGGTGGAACAAAAACCCCAACAGCAAACAAGCCAGCCCTCATGTTATATCTTCTTTCCTCCTTTATCTCTTCTTGGATTTCCCACCTATATTCTGCCCTGCAGTAGGTCAAAGTAGCTTCTTAATTAACTAATTAATGGTAATAAAAAAGTATTCACAGCATACAGAGGGGAATCTGACATCAATGTGTCTATGATCTTTTTATTTTGATAAGAACTATGACAATTGTTGGTGGCCTGTGTGGCAAGCTGATGGCCCCAGCTTCCTTCAGGAGGGATTACTAACAAGCAATTGTGTGTGAGACTTCTTCCCCTATCAGTTCTTGGAGTCACTGCCTTTGTTTTGACAAACATAACTTCTTTTTGATTCTGATGTCAAGGTTCCAATTTCCTTCAGAAAGTGTAAAATCCTCTGGCTCCTTCCTCAAGGGAAAGGACAGCAAAGGTGACCAGGAGTCATGAGGCATGCTGCATCCCTTCCACCTCAAGCCTCCCCTTCGCAAAGTCAGATTTCTGCCCTGCTTGTTGTGGCTGTCTTCTCGGCATGAACAGCCAGTTCATTTAACCTTTGACATCTGTATAAGTTAGGATTCTCTAGAGGGAGAAAAATCAATGGGATATATAGACCTACAATCTTCAAAGGATTTTATCAGACTGTTTTACACACTGGGAGGTTGGGCAGACCAAGAATGCTTGTCTGTATGCTGGAGAGAGGAAAAGCATAGTAGCCACTGGGCCCCAGGAATTTGGAAGACTCACCGTGGATGACAAGAGGGGGCCATATTGGATACAGACTTAACCCAAGGCTGAAAGCTTCCCAAAGAGTGGCTGCTATGAGTCCACATAGAGGGGTGGAGACACTGGAATTTGATGTCCATAGATGATGGCAGCAGTAATAGGTGAACTTTCGTCAGAAGAGAATGTGCTGAGTGTCTTCCGTGTGCTGGCTTCTCCCATTGTCTACATTTATTTCATCCCAATGCCCAAAATACTGAATGGTTCTGACAGCATTGAGGGAATATCTGCCCCACTAGGTTGTTGTTCCAACTGTCTATCCTCCTTGGGAATGTCCTCACAGATATCCTCAGTTATGAGACGTACTTGGCACCTGTCATTCCAGTCACCTTGGTCATCATGGTTGACCATAACACATCTCACTTCTCCAGGTAATGGTCTTGTCATGTGGCAGTCAAGTGGGACCCTGTTGGGGACATCCCACACCTTTGTTTCCCTCACAGATCAGCAGAGCAGTGTGCTCCTGGTACTGCTGGGACAGCCAGCCCCCTGCAGATCCAAGCAGTCTCACAACGGTGCCTCTTAAATAGGAGTTCGCATTAGCATTCGAGGGAGCCCCAAGTGGAAACTCTCATCAAATATAAAATCGTAAGATGGCTTGGTCTCAGAAAATGACTGTGTTCTGTCCCATTAGGTTTTCTACTGCCTGGGCAGCTCATTGTGCTGAGTGACTGTCTCCATCTTCGAGCTCTTGTCCCCTGGAGGGAAGGCGGCCTCCTAGTCATCAGTAGGAGTGAGCTGCCTCATCAGACAAAGATAAATATTTCACAGAGTTAGATGTTTCAGGGGAATGGGGGTCAGAAAAGAAGACCCTTGAGGTCCAAGGTGGCTCTTCACGTTGTCTTTTCAATTTCATCCTGGTCTTTTCTCGCGCCTTATTAAACGCTTTACAGCTTCCTTTACCTAATCTTGAATAAGCAACTTCCCTCCAGGGCATCAATGTTTTAAGCTTGCTCTGCAATCACAGAGTAAATCCTAAAGGAGATTGCATTCACCAAAAGTGCGCTGAAGATGTCTTCTCCGTAATTTTAATGCTCTGTTAACATGTTGCTTTCCCAAGCAAGTTCTAAATTCCCTTCTAATTAAAATAGAATACAGTGAGTCTACCATGAATTTTTCCATGTAACCTGTGAGGAAGGTTACCAATGGACTCTGAAGACTTCAGCTTTGGGGCTGGAGTGATAGAACCCATGCCACACAGAGAGGCCATCTTTGGATGCTTTGGACAATGGCACCAGGTAACCACCAAGATCACTAGATCTGTGAGTAAATGAACCTTCTGGTGACTTCTACCATAGCTGCTTAGTCACTATGTCAGTGAAGGTTATCCAGAGGACCAGGACAGATAGACTATCTGCCATTGCAAGAGGGGCTCAGTAGGCTGGCTCAGAAGATCTCAAGGGCTGCAAAGCCCCACTGCAGCTATTTTCTTGTTAGAGAGACAGTTATGGTATTTAACTCAACCATCTGGAGGCCTCACATTTAGAGAGAGGATGACTGTATGAGACCACAGACTGAGGAGGGGGCTGAGAAAGGCCTTGGGCTGGTGCCAGTGTCCACAGCACGCAAAGGATGAAGCCCCTTCTGTCTTAATTTCTGGAGGTGACAACAGAGCAAAAACTAAGTCTACTGCCAGAAGGGTTGAACAGACATGACAAATATTAAGCTCCCTGCTTTTCCCTTGTGTCTGGCCTCAGCCTAGAGGATGGAGGGCTCCTGCTGAGAAGTAGTTTTTCCCACTTGGTTTGCTGAAATTTTTAGGAGTTTTCTCAGGAAGCACCCAGAAACACACATTGCCATTTCTCTAGTCATCCTTCAATCCAGTTATAGTGACACCCAAATTAACCATCACTGTCACCTTTACCTCCACCTTTACCTCCACCAGTCTTGAGGGATTCTTAGAGACAGCCCAGGATTTCAAAAAGTAGAAAGTACCAGTTCAGTTGCTCACTTTCAAATTGAAAATTCATGAGCTGAGTAAATAGTTTCTCTTGCTCTAAACTGTTAAGTTTTGTGGTGTTTTTATCGCATGGAGATGGCTATCCAGAGCAAAGGCCTATAGCTCCCATTAGAGCAATGGCCTTCGAGAATGAAGGCAAGTCAGCTTGTTGTCAGAACACACACCCTGGAGCTACACTGAGCTCACAGTAAGGAACTCTGGGCACCACTTCTTCCCCAAGCCTAGCCAGTATATCACCACAGGTCACATAGGTCACAGCCAAGGACTGAATATCACAGTGTCTGTTCCTCAGAGCTGTATGACAAGCTGTTGTTTTAAAAATCAGAAGAGGATAAAGCCAGAGAGTCGATGGCTTAGTTGTTAACTCTGGCTGCTTTTCCAAAGGATCCAGGATTGATTCCCAGTACCACATGGTGGCTTAGGCTGACGATCACTTCAGTCCCAGGAAGCCAGTGACCTTTTCTGACCTCCAAAGGCACTGCCCACGCTTGAGGCCCACACTGCTCTCCCGAAAACACCACACACACTTCAAGGAAAATTAGAAAGTGTATTTGGGCTCACAGATTAAATATAGTCCATCACATAGAGAAAAATCATGGTGGCAAGAGCGACTTGCAGTGTGGCTCACTCAAAACAGAAAGCAGGAAGTGGGACAGATGTACAGTGCTCACCCGTCATTTTCTTCTACTTTTGCTCTGCTAGCCCTCAGCCCACGCAGTGTTGTGTATAACTCTCCTCCCTGCCTGCCCAGTAGTCAATTGTCTCTGAAAACGTCCTCACAGACACACCCAAAGTGTGCCTCATTAATGCCCTAGGCGTTTCTTAGCTCCACCAAGCTGATGATCCAGACCAACTGTCTTGGTGCCATCAAGGAAAGTGAACAGTGAAGAAATGAATTTAGAGCCATGAGCATCACTTGTATTTGAAACCAGGGAAGTTAGAGATGTTCTGTGGATGGTGGAGAGCAGGCTGTAGCACCGACAAGCTAGAAGGTCAGGAGACAGTGATACATGGGTGTGGGCACATGGATTTTTGGGACTTCAGGTCTCCTAATAGTGAGGGTACTTTTCTGGAAGGAAAACACAGCCCTGAGAACCCTTTAGAGCAGCTGTAGTATGAAACAGTAGCTGAACCCCCTTCCCATTATCCCTTTGCCTCCACAGTCAGCGCTCATCCCCCAACCAGACAACACGATATTAGCAGGTGGCTACCCTGGCTGTTTGAAAAGTACATCATGAATGGTAATGTTATGATGGCATCTCAGAAGATGTGCCATGTCCTGCTCTTACCACAGAAACACTCAGAATTCTGTTAACGGCAAAAGAACAACAATTTCTCTTGAAAACTTGCCTATCTGAGAACGTTTCCTGATTCTCTCAGAAAGCTGTGTGTCAGGACAGGTTTTCCTGACAGCATGCAGGCCCACCAAACCTGGCACTGTATTCTTCCTCTTTTATGTGTTAACTGTCTCAACTCTATGGCTGGGATCAATTCTGCTGTGTTATATATTTCTCAGGAAATCACAAAGAATATTAGCCCTGCTTTCCAGTTACTGCAGGAATGAGTTTGTGGAAGATGCTTGTTGGTGTCACACACTGCAATAATGCTCAGTTTGGGGACCTTAGAAGGGTTGCCACTTGCCTCACGGTGAGCACACACAGTGGCATTGACATTGTACCTGGTTTAATCCTACCCTATGAAGAATGCGATTTCTGGATCCTGGACCACCGTATTCGCAGTGCATACCTTCCCTGTAAACGTTTCAGCCCAGAACAGAATGGATCAATTAGTTAAAGTCATTTGTACGTAGCTGAGCAGACAACTCTATGCAAATCACCTTGCCCATTCTAGCCCACACAAGAGCACAAAATGTCCATTTGCACGTAGTTTATTCATTCTGAAACCAGCAACCATAGAGCCCTCTGCACATAGCCTCAAACAAAGACTGAAGCTGATGATGCCTTGGAGCATGAATCTGCAAAAAAATCATATGACAGGAGAATTAATCATCAGAGATACAGAAAACCATTCCTTTCCTATTAATGCTCATGCCTGGATGCAGTAGGAAACAATCCCATTTATTCTCAAGAGACTTTAAACCTCACAGAAACAGAATCCTGTGTTTCAGATGTCAATATGAAACCTAGAAGGTGTAGACATTTAAGCTAATCTCCCCAGATGTAGGAAGTCTGTCCACAGTACACATAGAATCTATCCTACTTTTGTATACCAAGCAGACATCACCAATCGATCACAGAATTCTAATAGATGCCAACTTGGTCATCAGGATAACTTCCATTATAGAGCTTTGAGGATGCATTCATCTTGTGGCATAAAATCTATTTTATACTTCAACTGGACCAGGCTGTAAAGACTGCAGTGGGAAGTTAAACCTAACAACATAAATAACCAGAAAGTTCAATGCAAAAGGCTAAATAACATATTTAAATATCCCCAATAGGGAATACCATTTGGCAATGATCTATGTTTTTAATCCCAGCAATTCAGGAGGCAGAGGTTGGTGATGTGATTCTCCATGAGTTTAAGGTAAACCTAAAACACATAGAGAGTTTCAGGACAGCTGGAACTTTTAAAACACATATTTTAATTTTTAAGAATTTCATAAATGCATATAATGTGTTTTAATCAGTTCTATCCCATCCCCTCAACTCCATTTTTTCCCCTATGTCCCCACTGTTTTACCCTCTCAACTTTATTAGTCTATTTTTAAAGCCCCTGAATTCACTTAACGCTGTCTGTAGATACAATAGCATAGGATCATCTGCTGGGCAGTGAAAGCAGACTTTCCAGCCATTGCCTGGAAGCCATTGTTTTCCAACAGTTCTTCAGCTAAGGGATGGGACTTCAGGAGCCCCTCCCCCATCCATGCTAGGCTTTTGTCTGACTTAGTCATATACAGGTCTTGTGTCTGCAGTTACAGACTCTGTGAGTTCTTGTACAAAGGCTCCAGCTGTCATGTCCAGCAAATACTGTTTCTCTGCAGACATCCGCTCCTTATGGCTCTTAGAACTTTTTGGTCCCATCCCCCGGGATGATCCCTGTGTTTGTGGGGAGAGATGTGATGCAGACGTCTTATTGGGACCCTGAGCACTTCCGAGTTCCTTATCCTCCACACTGTCCAGCTGGGTGTCTCTGTCAAAAGATGGTTCCTTATTGGGGTGAGAGATGCATTCATGTCTGGGAGGACAGCTTGTCACAATGCACACTTGGCAGGATAGTAGCACCAAATTCTTCTCCAGGGCTCATGACCTCTGAGTCCATTCTTTGAGGCACTGGCCTGGGGTCCCAACAGTACATACACTAAAATGCACTTGTGTTAAAGCACACTTGCATTGAAGACAACCCCATGGATATTTACACAAGAGTGCTGTGGTTAAGAAGATCCTGCAGAGAAAAGTAAACCATATCAATGTAAAAGTCCCACAATTAAAACACTGGATAATTTTCTGAGTTTGTGTTTGTTAAATATAACTCAATAAAGGTGGGAAACATTGCATGGAGTAATTGTTTCCTGATCATTCATTCTTGTCTTCCTGAAAAGTTGAACCGCATAGTTGGCAATTCTCCATAGCTCACCCAGTGAAGAAAGCCCGGTGTTGAGAGTAATGTAATTCCAGGAGTCTGTAGATGTGAGGGTGTGTGCTGTTCAAATTAGCCTAAACTCATTAATCTCCTTCCACAGACTTTCAACAACACTGCACATTAAATGTTGATGTGCTACAGAACCATGTCCAACTTCATTAGTCTTGAGTCCCTGCAACTAGCAGGCTTTCATTTGAAATCGCTTGACTGAAATGATATGGGAATTATTTACCCATGGGAGCATTACAAGTGGAAACAATACAATGCCTAGGAGCTATGCTTGTCTGAGGTAAGCCAGGCAATGGGGAGGGGCATCTAATCTCAACTTGGCCAACTTGGTGATGGGCAGGACACTTAGAGGAGCTACAGCTCTCTATGGGTGCCAGGAGTGTGGCCAGAAGCCAAAGGCAGGGGAGATGATGGACCTGTGTTCTCTCTGGCTCTCCTTACACAAAGCACTTTAGAGAGCTAAGCCTGTGCTGAGCTGGTCAGCACCTGTAGCCAGGTGGGCGGGCCATGGGTTCAGGTCATTAGGTTATAATCAGGGAGGTGGAGAGTAAGGCATGGGCCCTGTTTAAGGAAACTTTTCTTCTTACTTTGGGCCATTTTTCCTACAAAGACCTTCCCAAATTCTGTAACAAAATGAACAAATTTTCTCTCATATTGTCGGCGAGACTGCAATTTAGAGAAATCTTATGAAATGATACTGTTATATGACCCACGTGAGTCCCTCTGCAAGACCATATGTGGCCTTGCAGAAGCCATGTTGTCAGTGGTATTGGTTGTATATTTATTTTCAGTGGTTAACAGTATATGCTTAGATGTCTAAGTGTGGAAGAATTGTTTTTAATAAGAATAATGTATGCCCAGAGAATGTTATACATAATCTCAAACTATGTGGTGGGTCTATTTGTAAAGACATAGAATAAGAAAATAGTTTTATTAAAAAAGGAGCAGAAATAAATAGAATAGTTTAACGTCAATTTAAAAATACATGAAGAGGAATGCTATTCAACCTATTCCCTCTACAAGAATATTTCTTACATTTCATCAAAACCAGCACAGGACCTTGGGGCTGTTAGACTCCATCGGAAACACAGAGGGGCTGTTCTCAGCTCTACCAGCCGTCCTAGGTGCAGGGCATTTGGTCATTAGCTGGGGTCTGTGAGCAGAAAACAACATGTACGATGGAAGGATAAACGAGTGAGCATCTGTGGGCAGAGAATCAAACTTAGAGAACAGATCTGACCCTTCTCTCTATGATGTGAGCTCTGCCCATCCATTTTCACAGTCTGTTTTGATGCTGACCAAACTCAAAATACCACAGGCTTGATGGCTCTGCCATATTTTTCCCTACTAAGGTAGTGGATAGCACAGACACTGGAGAAAGCTCTCTTCCAGGTTTTTGAGCAGCAGACATCTTGCTGTGTCCTCACAGGGGTGGGGGTGGAGAAAGATTGTTTTAGCATCTTTTTGTAAAGACAACGACTTCATCAGACTAGTGCTTAATCCTTCCTCATGTAACCTTAATTACCTCTTACCGGTCTTATTTTTAGATATATGGTCACATTGAAAATAAGATTATCACCGTGTGAATCGTGGGTGGGGTGGCAGCAATCCTGTTTCTACTGAGGGACAAGATTGCAGGGTCCTTCAACTTGAGCAGGCTCACAAGCTAAGTCTTTCCTGTTACTCTTCTCTCTCAATCACTGCTGCTGAACATCAGCAAACTATCCAGGCCACCTTGTCCACTAAGGCTTCACACAGTGTTCTGCCACCAATGTGACATCTCTATCTTTCGTTCCTACAGGGCTCAGGGAACACAGTGAAGAGGGAGCAGAAGGGTAGTAATAGCCAGAGGCTGGGAGGATTCCTGCAAAGCGATGTAACATCATGACAGGACCACTGCACTCAGGAACGTGCAGCCGCTGTGTTTGCCTGTACAAGTCAAGAAACTGCACCATGGAGGAGGGAGGACCTCACAGACCCTACTCTGGCCTGAGAGATACTGGCAGTTGATGGGTTCTGGGGGAGGGAGAGCTAATTTTCTTCAGGGTTGTGGCCTCTCTTGTATTCTCCATTCTCCACAGAATGAACCCCACACCCATGAGTATACAGGAAGCTGCAATGTGACTAAGTAGGTGTTTTGTTTTGTTTTTAAGAGAATGTGACGTTGGAAGGGGATTATAGAGAGGCCTGGGAGAAACTGGAGTGGGGCAGATATATCATAGGGCTACACCATACAAATGCATAAAAATTTTGAAGACTAGATAAGTAAAACTAAAAAAAAAATTAAAGAATAATGTTAAAGTTTAAAGGCGTAATGGTTGAATAAAACAAAAAGAAGTGGGTCCATCGGAAGTGAGAGCTCATTCTAAGGGAGAGATGGTGGATGGTCTAGTTGTCTGTCTAGGAGGGAGGAGGCTTTGGGAGTGTTCTAGCGTGGGAGATTACTGAGCCACACGAGAGATGAGCTGCTATCACAGCACTCTCATTGATTGGTCAGAGACCTGACAAATGGTAGCTAGGGAAATATTCTGCACCCCAGTGCCATGGGGAAGTGTGTCAAGGTGTGAGAACCCTCTCATAAACACAAGTTCCTAGATACTGCTGCTAATGCTGCTTTCAGACCAGAGGCTCATTGCTCCTTCTTGGTTGAATCTCATTGTCTTGGTAACTCTCTGTCCAGGCTGATTGCTTTTCACGTGGCTCAGCGGCGATTTCTCCAGCACAATTAAAGCTCCCCCTTTTCCTCTTGATCACAGCTCACAGAAAAACATATGACCTTCCCCGTCTCAGATCCTTTAAAGCGGTCCTCTTGAAGTAGTATGTTGTTTCTCCCAAGGTAGGGTAGGAGGAACTAGCTCTCTGTGGATCCTTGTGGTATGGTATAGCCCTAAAAATACTGGAAAGCAGTGTTCAGACAGGCAGACTGCTGTTGACTCTCACATCAGCTTGTCAGAGGGATGAACTCAGGAAGCTTCTCTCCAACACAAGGACTGAGGGAGGAGCCCTGCTCTTTGTGTGTCTCTTAGGGCCAATGTCATGCAGAAGGGAAGCTGCTGGGAACAGGGTTCTCATCTTTTGGAGAAGTGATTTGTGACTCAAGATCATAGTGGCTCACTCACCTCTTCGTTGTTGCCATATGCAAAAATTAGTCTGGTCAGACAAGACCAAGCCAAAGCTGGTTCTTGTCTTGTCAGTAGGCATTTGTTGTTGGAGCATCTTCCTGCCACATCTGTAACTTGGATGTGTTGCTTTTCTCCTTGTGGTGACAAAAGTATGCGACAAAAGCAATGCCAAGAAGGGAAAGCTGATTTTGGCTCCGGGGTTAAAGGGATTTGCGGAGCTATAGTGACTACAGCATGGGGCAGCTGGCCACATTGCTTCTGCAGTAAGGAAGCAGAAAAATGAATGTCCGTGCTTGGCACACTTTTTGTTTGTTCTTGCTGTTGTTATTTTGTTTTGTTTTTAAAATTCATTCCTGGACTTCAGCCCAGAGGATAGTGCCATCCACATTCAGAGTGGGTCTTCCAAGTTCAGGTAATGGTTTCTAGAAAATCCCTCCTGGGCACACCCAGAAGTGGGTTCCACAGTGACTCGAAATCTCATCCAGCTGACAGTGAAGATGAACCATCAAGCTGCTCAGTGACTGTGGATGTTTAAATTAGCTTCCTGGGATCATTGCTTTATCAAGGAAGCCATGATTACATAATAGACCCAAGACTTCAGGGCTGCAGGCTGGCATTGAGTGTGTTTTAATCCTACCTCTGCCTCATGTTTGCTCTTGGACTACTTAACACCTCAGTCTTCCCATCTGTCAATCGGGGATTATAAAACCCACGTGCGCTTGTTTGGGTTTCTATTGCTGCAATGAAATATCATGACTAAAACGCAAGTTGGGGAGGAAAGGGTTTGGCTTACACATTTCTCCATCGCTGTTTATCTTCAAAGGAGGTCGGGACAAAAACTCAAACAGGGCAGGGACCTGGAATCAGGAGTTGATGCAGAGGACATGGAGGGGTGCTGCTTACTAGCTTGCTTCCTCTGGCTTGCTCAAGCTGCTTTCTTTTAGAACTCAGGACCACCAGCTCAGGGATGACCCCACCCACACTGGGCTGGGCCCTCTACCGTCAATCACTAATTAAGAAAATGCCTTATAGCTGGGGAGGCATTTTTCTCAACTGAGGTTCCCTTCGTTCAGAAGACTAGCTTGTGTGAAGTTGACATAAGACTAGCCAGCACAACATGTAACCCATAGTTAAAGAACTCAATTCTGTCAGAGGTTTTCAAACCTGACTATGCATTAGAATTTCTTGGTGTGATATGAATTTACAGGTTTACATGGTCTTGGCAACAGCCTGAACCTTGGAGGCTTAAAAATCTCTCCCAGTGACCCTTAACTAAAACTGAACCAGGAAGCCAGCAAATAAGGTAATTCATAGAAAGTTGCATTCTTACATCATCAGCCTTGCTCAGACTCATGGGGCAAGTTTTTAAGAGCCAAGAGCCTCAGATTCTGTAGGATGTTCCGTGTGCTCAAGATTTTCCAGGGCTAACCCAGAGACCTCACTTGGAAGAAGGCTGAAAAGACACATAAAAGGAAGCATCTTTTTTTAGATGTAATCAGAATTCATGGTTTTCAAACGTCAATCTCCTGGGGATAGACTCTAAAACACAATAAAGGCTTCTTGACTTATGTCATTGGCCACTGAGAGGCCACTTAGGAGCCTTGGCTAAAGAATTAATTCCTCATAGACCACTGAAACTATATGCTTACCTTTTACATTCTGGTGTCTAGCTCTTTAGTAGAACTTTTGATTTCATGAATTTGCCCATAGCGTTCTCTCTCTCTCTCTCTCTCTCTCTCTCTCTCTCTCTCTCTCTCTCTCTCT
>NC_022010.1:10737721-10742099 GCF_000317375.1 Microtus ochrogaster
CTCTCTCTCTCTCTCTCTCTCTCTCTCTCTCTCTCTCTCTCTCTCTCTCTCTGTGTGCACGTGCATGCGTGCAGGCACACAAGCACGTATAAATTAGTTATGACCACTCTGCTCATTCCAGCCCCATATTTACCACAGAAAATATTTTAACAGAACCCCAATGAACACAGATCTATTAGCAAATACAAATATTCAAGTCTTTATTTTAAAAAAAAATAAATAAAAAGTCTATAGTGTCCCTATGGTTGTGTTTGAATTTCCTTTCAATGTTCAGAACATTGCTTGGAAAAAGAACAGTAAATCTGGGTTCCAGAAGAAGCACACATGGTTTGAACACATGCAGATACAGGTTTCGCTGACAAAGGTCAGTTAGAGGCTGTGACACATTGTCTGCTTCAGCTGTACAATTCTCTGTGAGTGACAAGGGAGGAGATTTGGTGAGGCAGAAAGAACATGCACCATTTAGGACTGGAGTGAGAAGCTCTGAAATGAAGAGCATGCATGCCCTTGTGGAGGATCACAGTTGGGTTTCCATCGCTAAGTCGAGTGACTCCCAGCAGCCTCTAAATCCAGAGCATCTGGTGCTTACTCACAATATCTGCAGGATCCTAAATATATGAGGAACACATAGAGAAGAAAAACAGAGAGACAGACAGACAGAGAAACACAGAGGCACAAATACGCATAGATAAAAACAAAATATTTTAAGAAAAAAATATATAGCATGAATCCAAATAACCAACCACACAATAACAAAATCCCTTTGATGCCACTTTCCTCTACCATCATCTTTAGTCAGGAACAGGATGATCAGTCTTGGTTTTGTTTGTTTGACACAGGTCTCTATGTAGTCCTGGCCATCTTGGAACTTGCTCTGTAGACCAGGCTGGCTTTGAACTCACAGGGATCCTTCTGAGAAGGATAGAAATTCAAGTGTGGTCCAATACCCAAAGAGAAATATGGAGTTGAGGCCATGATGACATGAACTTTCCCTTGTGTGAGGCTGGAGAGTGACCACCTCCGATGTGGGTGGCGATGAGCCAGCATCAGAAAGGTTTCCTGTGTCCTCATGCAAGAGGACAGCACATTAGTTACTATCCCATTGCTGTGATAAAATGCCCTAATTAAGGCCACTATGGAAGCAAGGGTTTATTTTGGTTCACAGTTCAGAGTTTGGTCCATCATTGGGTCAGGGAGGGAGAGATAGCAGCAAGAATATGAGGCAGATGGTCACATTGCATGTTTAAGGTGGGTCTTCCCTCCTCTGTTAATGGAATCAATACCTAGAGACTTGTCTCAGGGTGATTCTATCACGCTGACCGTATTAACCACACAGGGAGGTTATGTACCCTTTCCCCAGGCCCACTCAGAAATCCCCAGACACGGCACATACCTATCCACTGGCCGGGTAAATGCCAGTGCATGGGAAAATCAATTTTATAGTTTTTGTGGCATACAAATCATTTTCAAACAATCTGTGGCAGGTAATTAGGTTAAATTCTCAGTCTCCCTCCAGTCAACGTAAGCTACATTTGAGCACGTTCAGAGGGCTTCTGGAAGGCAGTGTTGTGCTGATTTTTCATAACAACTTTATAGACTATTTCTTTCCGTGCCCCTTTCTCTTCCAAAACTAAATGGGTCCTTATTTCCTTTTTTTCCCCCACTTTCATTACCCACCTTTTCCAAATCTTACCTCAAGCGCATAATGTATGATTGAAGAAAAAGGTGTATAGAATATTCTAACATTTTTATGTTACAAATCTAAAAGCCAGAACCAAGTCAATTTGTGAGTATTTTATATTCAAGATTTATGAAAGTGATATTGGAGAAAAAAGTTTGACTCATGGTTCAGATGAAACAGTAATGCTCCGAGGACATTTAATTTCCACCATCTGCTTGGCACAAGAATAAAAATCATATTCTCATCACAGTTGATGAAAGGTACCAGGAGAATTGGGCTATTTCTTGACTCTTTATTCTCAGTCCGATAAAGAAAGTTTGAAACTTTGGTGGTTGGAAGTTATAAAATAATAGTGTCTACCATATTTTAACTGCCAGCTAAATATCAGACACAGACCACACTGGGCGTCCCATAGGCCTTCACTCCGTCATGCACATGCTCCTTTACTTCCTGGATACGTATGTGGATACCTTTGCACCCCAATGTTTTCTGTTTATAACATCACAGTCCTTAATTCTCACATCTGTTGCCATAGAGTGTGAGCCAATGTCTCCTACTCAAGGGCCTTTGGATTTGGGACTTGTGGTTGGTCTTGACTGTCAGCTTGAGGGGACTGAAAATGTCAAGGCCTAGTATCGTGTACTTTTGGAAGTATCAATGAAGTGTTTTCAGAGATGACCGAGACATCAGACAGTAACTTAGGAGGGAAAACCTACCTTGAATGTGAGTGTCCCTAGTAGCCTGAAATACTGGATAGTGAGGTATTGGGAGAAGAGGAAGAAATGATGCAGGTAGGCTCCACGCACACGAGTGAGCACATTCCCTCCCGCTGCCTTCCCACCTTAGGGAAGTTTTGACCTTTTAGCATGGACTTAACACAAGAGACTCTGCTGGAAGCTTCCAGGCCTTCAGTGTGGGGCTGGTGCTGCGGAGGCTTGTGGTTTCTTGGACAGAATGAACAGTTTCTGGGTTCGGTATCTCTCTCTTGTGTGCAGAAAACCATTGTGTCTGTTGTGTGAGCCTTCAGGTTATTTGTTGATGCTCCAGTTTAAATACTTCCTAGGTGTGAGCTCATGAAAGAGCTGTTTACTCTGTTTACTCACCTGCAAAATGGTACTGAAGGAGACCAGGCTGGGAGGGGATTGGCAAACTGCCTGCCTCCATCTGAGGTCTTCTTTGTAATAAAGGCAGTACTATTGTTAGCCTCAACACTCCTCATCAGGCCATAGTGTCCCCAAGAAGACAGGACAAGAAAAACACTAAATTCATCAACTAGGTACTCTGATATTTAATACAGTTTTAAAATTGGGTAAGTTGAATGTCTGTGGAAAAAAATCCATATTTGAAGCTTATCTAAAAAGATGATCTATGAGTTTTTTCTGTTATGTGGCTAGAGGAGGCTCATTTTCTGATTGTATCAGCTTCTCATTAAAGACAAAATATTAGTCTGAGGCATGTGCGTTAAAGTTGTCATTTAATACTTTGATTTATATGACCTAAGTAAATAGGTTTCAGTATGTTAGACAATATTCCTTTCAGTCACGCCATAAAAACCCATTTTAGGTTAAAGTAAGTTCATTTAATTTTCATTGCTTCTTGTAAGTTCGTTTATAAGAAAATAAACTAATGACAAAAGGCTATGAATTTAAAAGAAAGAAAGGATGAGTATACAGGAGAGTTTGGAGGGGGAAAAAAAGGGGAAGTGGAATAATGTAAGTACATTATAATTTCAAAATTAAAAGAAATGATTACAGAAATAAACATGGTAATCACAAATGCTTATATTTTATGTATTTATTTTTATTTACATAGTTTATATTTATTCCCTAACACTTTGCTAACCATTTGTTAGTTTGATAGCAAAATGGAATGTTCTAGGTATTTCCTAATATCCCCTTTTCTTGTGGTTAAGAAGGGAACCCAGATGCCAAGCAACCTAGTTCACCTCTGTGTCTCTTAGCTTTTATTGTTTATTATGAGCTCAGCAGAGAACAAAAAAGCAATAAGGACACCTTGATGCACATATGCAGGGCGTAAGAAACCTTATTTCCATATTATAGCTACATCACTTCTAATAATGCTGTGAAGTAATGTGACATATTGGTGGATAGGTATATAGAGCATAGATATGTATGTACATGCATATATACATTCATACATACATAGAAACAGGTAAACACATATAAAGATGCATAGATATGTAGATGAGTGGATAGATGATAAAAAATTATAGATAAATGTGTGATAGATGAGAGATAGATAGATGATACATATGTACATCCATACATACATAAAAACATAGATAAATGCATATAAAGATGCGTAGATATGTAGATGCATGGATAGATGATACACAAATGATAGATAAATATGTAATAGATGACAGATATATAGAAGATAGATAGATAGATAGATAGATAGATAGATAGAGATAGTATATGATGAATTAGAAGATAACAGACTAATTCATAGACAGAAAATAGAAGACAGATAGGTGGATAGATACATAGATGGGTGGATATATATATATATACATGATAGATAGATGATAGATAGATAGATAGATAGATAGATAGATAGATAGATAGATAGATAGATAGATTGGAACCTCCATAGAAGAAGGAAGGAATTGACTACTGCAAGCCATCCTCTGACCTCCACATTCATGCCAGAGTATCACACACACGATAGATAGAT
>NC_022010.1:10742199-10766071 GCF_000317375.1 Microtus ochrogaster
GCTGGGGAGATGTCTCAGTGAGTAAAGGTGCTTGCCCCCCAAGTCTGAAGACTTGAACGCAATCTCTGGAACCTCCATAGAAGAAGGAAGGAATTGACTACTGCAAGCCATCCTCTGACCTCCACATTCATGCCAGAGTATCACACACACGATAGATAGATGATAGATAGATAGATAGATAGATAGATAGATAGATAGATAGATAGATAGATAGATAGATAGATAGATAGATGACAGACAGACAGGATTGAGCATATCAGGGCTTCAGTGTTAAAAGCTGAAGCTGCTCTTTGTCCATGAGATGGCACTCTAAAATAGGGATCCAATTCTTCTGGTGCTCATTCTGCCATCATGAACAAGACAGGATGAGATGATCATTTCTCTACATTGCACCTCTATCTCAGCTGTGGGCCTGTCCATGCACCTCTGCAGTAGCAACAAAGTAGCACAGAATAATAGGATGTGGTATTATTCATCTACTAGTGAACAAGAAATTATTGAGCATGTGTCTGCCACCAAGGACACAGCAATGAGAAGAGTAAAAATTCCAATACTATTATTGTCTAATAAAGTGAGATGGACCACACTGAAATAAATACCCATCATGTCAGATGGAAACACATGCAAAGAAGCCAATTGGAGAGTGTGAAAGACAGGCAGCGAAGGTGGGCTATGTTTTTAAGAAGGATGCTCAGGGGGCAGGGAGGTCTTTACTGAGGTGGCATTTATGATGCTTATTCTCTGCTTGACTAGACTGAGAAACTCCTGGGTGGTGTGGGAAGTCCTTCTGTCTATGCGTTTCTTCTATTGGTTAAGGAATAAAGCTGTTTGGGCCAATGAGTTAGCAGAATAGGGCAGCTGGAAACAAATGAGCAGCCTCCGACTACATCTGGGAGGTAACTTATGTAGATCTCCAGGTGTGTCTGTAAGTCTGTCTTGTCAATTTGACATGACCTAGGCAACCTGGGAAAGAGGAACCTCAATTGGGGAATTGCCTCTATCAGATTGGCCTGTCAGTATGTCTATGGGCCATTCTCATGATTGCTGATTGATATGGGAGGGCGTAGCCCACTGTGGGCGATATCACTCCTGGTCAGGTAGTCCTAGACTATATTAAAAAACTGGCTAACAAGGAGTCATGGAAATCATGCCATTAAGTGTACACACACACACACACACACACACACACACACACACACACCACATCTTTCTGCTTCCAGTTTCTGTCTTGGGTTTCTGTCTTAGATTTCCTCAGTAACTTACTGTAACCGTAAGCCAAGTAATCTCTTTCTTCTTTTTTTCCAACTTGTTTTCGGTCTGCATTTTGTTGCAGCAATAGAGAAATGAAACAAAGACAATGTTTAATATGAATATATAAAATAGTATATATGTGATATTTCAAAGTTCAAAAAATAAACTGAGTGTTGAAACATTTCTGCATACTTTCACCTGCTTCTGTTTTTATTGCACCCACAATAGTATTGACCTACTGAGTCAATGGATCTACTCAGTAAATGGATGACCTACTTGTTTTATACATAAGCAAGCTGGAGGCAGAGTGATGCGTTAGTCGTCAAAAGTCATGTAAATACTGTGAGAGGAAACTCAGACCTGCTAAGGATCATTACCCTGTTGAATTCTGTTTTCTGACCCAGGTCAGGAAAGTTGTGGTATCTGGATGCATAGTGGCCAACATTACTCTGAACACTCATGTTTTGGTCATGTAGTTAGATGAGAAAAACATAAATACAATATGTCTGTCTTGTGTGGTCAACCTAGTTTTGTCATCCAGGAAGAGCCCTTCTCCTCCAGAAGAAGCTTTGGTGATGTTTTCTCATTTCAGGGGATATTAATAATTTAGGGAGTTGGTAAAAATAAAAGGTTCTCTTCTTGCCTGTACTGATAAGTCTCATTAAGAAGGTATGTGAAATCTGAAAAGCCAAAATTCTCTCTCACAGGAAAAAAAAATTATTGGGATGGAAACAAAACATGTCTGTGTTATTTAGAGAAATGAGCAATCCTACAATGCTCAGGGGCCTTGCTAATCTGGTACTTTGAGTGGATATTAATCCTGCATCTTCTGGAATTGAATTTGATTACCATACGTCCAAGACCAAGCCCAGGATAATAGAGTATAAAAGACACACACACACACACACACACACACACACACACACACACACACACGCGCACGCACGCACACACTTATATATAACCTCAGTAACCTGTCTTTAGAGCTGAGGCTTATGCAGCAACTGAGTGTGAATCACACACAGGATGCCATTAACTCAACAGATATTGAGTAATATCCAGGTCCACTCTACATAAGGAATGGGGAAGATCCATGTTCCACAGTAGAATTTACTAAATGTGGATATCACTAAGAAACAAAATGAAATCTTGAAGCCAGTATCAAATATGCTATCTGAACAAGAGCTAATTTACATTGCAATATTTAGACCAAATGTGGCACACCCAGGGAAGTCATATTTACCTCTTCTACAAATTCTTATTTAAAAAAGGAGCCTGGCTGAGGATCTAGAAGACCTGGGACCTTGTGAACAATAAAAAAAGAAAAAGAAGGGGGGAGGACCTTGGACTGCCCACAGGGCAGGGAGCCCTGACTGCTCTTCGGACTAGAGGGGGGGAGGGGAGGGAGGAGTGGGGGAAGGGGAGGGAAAAGGGAGGCGGGGAGGAGGCAGAAATTTTTAATAAAAAAATAAAAGAAAAAAAGAAAAAGAAAAAGAATTCATGTATTTTGGAGATCAGCCCTCTGTCCGATGTGGAGTTGGTGAAGATCTTTTCCCATTCTGTAGGCTGCTGTTTTGTCTTGTTGACCATGTCCTTTGCTTTATAGAAGCTTTTTAGTTTTAGAAGATCCCATTTATTAATTGTTTCTCTCAGGATCTGTGCTATTGAGGTTATATTTAGGAAGTGGTTCCCTGTGCCAATGCATTCAAGTATACTTCCCACTTTCTCTTCAATGAAGTTCAGTGTGGCTGGCTTTATGTTGAGGCCTTTGATCCATTCGGACTTGAGTTTTGTTCATGGTGATAGACATGGATCTATAAAAAATGAAGTATAGCCCTAAACAGAGAACTGTCAACAGAGGAATCTAAAATGGCTGAAAGACACTTAAGGAAATGCTCAACATTCTTAGCCATCCAAGAAATGCAAATAAAAACAATTCTGAGATTCCATTTTACACCTGTAAAAATGGCCAAGATCAAAAACACTGATGACAACTTATGCTGCGAAGATGTGGGGGAAAGGGAACACTTCTGCATTGCTGGTGGGAATGCAAATTGTTACAGCCCTTTAGATGTCAGTGTGGCGATTTCTCAGAAAATTAGGAAACAACCTTCCTCAAGACCCAGCAATACCACTTTTGGGTATATATCCAAAGGATTTTCAATTGTACCACAAGGACATGTGCTCAACTATGTTCATAACAGCATTGTTTGTCATAGCCAGAACCTGGAAACGACGTAAATGCCCCTCGACCAAAGAATGGATAAGGAAAATGTGGTATATTTACACAGTGGAGTACTATATAGCAGAAAAAAATGATGGCATCTTGAAATTTGCAGGCAAATGGATGGAGCTAGAAAACATCATTTTGAGTGAGATAACCTAGACCCAGAAAGACAAATAACATATGTACTCACTCATAAGTGGTTTTTAAACATAAAGCAAAGAAAACCAGACTACAATTCACAACCTCAGAGAACCTAGACAACAATGAGGACCCTATGAGAGGCATACATGGATCTAAACTACATCAGAAGTAGAAAAGGACAAGATCTCCTGAGTAAATTGGAAGCATAAGGATTATGGGAGAGGATTAAAGGGGAGGAGAAAGGAAGGGAGGGGAGCAGAGAAAACTTTATAGCTCAATAAAATCAATTTTAAAAAAGGAAAAATTCATACTCAAACCCAACCCTTAACTTCTGTTGTTTTTTCCAAGGCTTTCTTTTCCACAAAGATGAATTCTTAGAGAAGGGGATCAGAGGGTTTCTGATTTCTCAGGAGTATTAGAACAACTTGTCAGTAGTGAAGGCTGAGAATGCTTTCTTGAGACTAAGAGGAAAATGAAAAAAGCAAGCTAACACTCACAATCCCATCTACCTCAACTCCCTGAAGCAAAGCAGAGTCTAAGTCTCATTATGATTGTCTCCTTTTCCAACACGCTGGAGTGGATTTCAAAAGAACATCATCCTCTTATTAATTTTCTTATATTTACTGAGTTATGGATTTCTCCAGTACAGACTATCACAATTATGTAGAGAATGTTATTTTCAAAAGCTACAAGAAAGGAAAGTAGTCAGATGGGAGAGGGCTGGAGAGGTGGCTCAGCAGTTAAGAGCAATAATGGCTGGTCTTCCACAAGACTTGGGTTCAAGTCTACCGTCTACATGGTGGCTCACAAAAACCTACAACTCCTTTTCCAAGGAATATGACACCCTCTTCCAACCTCTGGGGGCACCAGGCCTATAATACATGATACAGAGTCATGCAGATAAAATACACATACAAATATAATTTAAAAGTGCCTTTATCATTAAAACAGAGCAAAGAACATAATCCTGAAATGCTTGTCATCATGTGCACACATTCCATCCCGACTAATTTTTACTATAATCGTTGTTGATGTTGTTACCCAGACTACAGTGTTAATACTGGCAGTCTATTATTATGCATTTAAATAATATTCTTGAATATATGTTGAAATAGGTGGAGCATGACATTCACATGATCAAATTTCAATCACGTGAGAAGAAATGTGGGATTGAAATTTTAAAGGAAAATTCAGATTTTCAACACAAATTCAACTCTAATCCTGGGCAGTTATAAACAAATGGTTTGAGGTCTTGGGAAAGAAGTTGGAGGCTGCCTCCAAATAATCACTGCCACCAAGGGATGCCTGGTGTTGGTATGGGTCAGACCAGTCTTTCTTGAAGAGAAAGTGTACTGGGACCAGAGTGTAGCTTAAAGGTACAAATTTGCCTATCATGTATGAGGGTTTGGTTTCAATCATTGACATATAAAAATAAAAATTTAAAGTACTGTTTTATTGGTAGTAGTCATGTCTGAGTGTTCTCAAGAGTTGTGAAATTTGTCTGTTTCCCTCCGATGGCATTAAAATTAAGGTGTGAACATCTGTAAATCAGTATCCACTCTGAGTTCAGTGGATAACAGTGTTAGTGCCCTGGGCGGTGCCTGTTCATCCTTCAACTCTGCGTGTGTTATTAACCATCCAGGTCTATTAGTTTCCTTCCTGTTGTTGCCATAAACACCTTGATTTAAAAGAAAAATCTCAGGGAAAAAAGGGTCTCTTGTAGTTCACAGTTCCAGAGAGATAGAATCCATCCTGATGGGGAAGGAAGAGCGGCAGGAGCATGAAGCTGACCGGACAATAAGGAAGCAGAGAGATCATATTTTCATCCATACATAGGAAGTAGAGAGAATAGGAAGAGGGGTGAGAACACAAACCCTCAGAGCCCACACTCAGTGACATATTACCTTCAGCTGGTTTCCATGTGCTAAAGTTTTCTCTTTTTTTCTGAAGCATGCATGGGCAGCCGGTCTGTGGTGGTTCTGTTGAACTTGTCCATATTGGGTTTCATGGTCTAAGTTGATAAGTAGGACTGAGCAGGTCTCTTCCTCAAAAGGGCACCAGATCTCATTACAGACAGTTGTGAGCCACTGTGTGGTTGCTGGAAATTAAACTCAGGACATTTGGAAGAACAGGCAGTGCTCTCAGCCGCTGAACCACCATTACCTCCTCCAACCACCACCTTCTGGGAACCAAGTGTTCAAATCCCTGAGCCAATTGAGACAGTCTTAAACCACCATTCTAGAGAAACTGATGTTATATCCACAATATTCAAGATTCCTCCGTGCTATGATCTAGAGTGGATTTTGTGACAGGCCACTCCTGCTCCATTCTATACCTCTTTATAATAAGATAGCTTCAGATTTATCCTCAAAATGTAAAATAGTCCCATCCAGCCTCACCTAGCTCTCTACAGGTGTTCACCTAACACAGCCAAGATGCAACAAACAATATCAAGAATTAACATTGGCATGTTATTATAAATTACAAATCTTAGTAGAATTGTATCACTTTGTGTTTATTTTAAAGATTTTATTTTTAATTTTGTGTGTGTGTGTGTGTGTATGTGTGTATGTGTGTGTGTGTGTGTGTGTGTGGTAGGGAAGGGGATGCTCAAAGAGATAAGGGGCTCCGATTCAGATGCCCCTGAGATGGATTGTGAGCCTCCTGACGTGAACTCTGAGAATTGAACTGAGGTCCACTGGAAAGAGCAGCAAGTGCTCCTCACGCCTGAGCCATCTCTCCAGCTACCACAAACACTTCAGTATATGACATCATGCACTTGTTTATCCATCTGATTTAATTATTTTCCATGGTAAATACAGATAAAAACATAACACACTGCCCTGTAAATAACTATTTTTAACTAACATAAAACTCAGAAAAGTAAGCTTGAAAAGTAAATCTTGTAGTAATGCCTTCTATTTATAAATTACTCTAGTTTCGTATGCCTGGAATATAGTTTATATTGTTTTGATTTTTGGAAGACACTGCCTGGGTAGAATTCTGTGTGCCAAGTTTATTTAGTTTACACTTTGGCTTTCAGTACTGTTGGATTGTGTTGCAGTGGATTTTTGTTTGCAACATTTCAGTGATTAGTCTGCTATCCAGGGAAGCCAATACAAGGACACCAGCCAGTGGCTTTCATGTTTCTTTCTTTCTTATCACTGGTTCAGACTTCATTACGATGAGTCTTATAAAGATTTCATGTTGTTTGAACCTTCGTACATTAGACTTTTTAGATTTGGAATTTATTATTTTTGTTCAATTTGAACATTTTCTGTGTATTATTCTTTCAAATACCACAGTTTCCGTTTCTTCTGAGTCACTCCCTGGAACAGCTGCAATATTTACTCAAGTGCATCACTGTCTGTAAACTTCCTTGTCTTTCATGTTGAAAGATTGTATGTTGTTATGTGCTCAAGTTTATTCTCTTGCTTTTTTCTTAATTTTTTTTCTTTTAGTTTTTTTTTTTTTCAAGACAGGGTTTCTCTATAGCTTTGGAGCCTGTCCTGGAACTAGCTCTTGTAGACCAGAGTGGCCTCAAACTCACAGAGATCCACCTGCCTCTGCCTCCCAAGTGCTGGGATTAAAGGCGTGCACCATCACCACCACCAAGTTTACTCTCTTTAATTCTGTCTTTCTGTGTGCATTTAATTCTGTGTGCATCCATTAACTGCAACTATTGTATATTTCACCTCATTCATCAATTTTCATAATCAGAAATTAGAATTGAGATTTTTAAATAGCTTCCATCCCTTTAATTAGATTTGAAATGCATAGAATGATAAATATTCATCTGCCCATTATAACATCCATGTTATTTCCTGCTTGTTTCCCCACCAGGTTTACATGGGGTAAAAAGATACTGGAGGAAGTAGAGATGAAAATTTGCTCAGAAGTGCATGGCTGCTGGGTAACCCATCACTCCAAGCAGACTGCACAAGTCATTAGCCTGTTTCCAGGCCTGCGGGTCTTGATGAAAGCTAGAGCCGCCTTTCTGACTGCAGGCTGAGGCATCTGTAGGTCAGCCCTGTGCGATCTCACACCACTGTGTAACAAACAACCTGAAATAGCAAATGGAAAAGGCAATTATGCGGATCACACATCTACCCATCATATTTTTCAGAATCCAATTAGCCAATGCAAATCACACAGCGAAAAGCAAATCAAGACTATACCGCCCATCAGATGGTCCAGTATAGATGCTTGGATAAAACCAAACATCAGTTCAGAGAGGGGATGTCTACTTTTTATTCCAGATTTAGGAGCAGGAAACCATGAAATGGCTTAATACTTGAAAAGCAACACTAATTCATAGAAATGTGTTCGCAAGGGATGTTAAGATATTTATGAAATAGGTGAGATATTAAGATGGGTAGAAAGAAAGCGTGAATGAGTATGTTATTAAAAAAAGTGCTATGAAAACCTTCGAAATGCGCAAAGAGACGTTTCGCCAGATCACAACAGACTGGAATGATTCCTGGCTCCTTTACACATCTTTTCCTACAACGTAAATAAGCAGATTTTTCTGTGACTAAAATATTTTAGTTCCTGAGCTGTGAATGAGATGTTTTCATTTCAAACTCCTTTATTGGAAATGACGGTATGAGAAAAACTTAATTAATCGACACACAGCATCGGGGGCTGGCACACGGCCATTAGCTGTGTTCGTATTCCCGGTGTGGCGGGGGAGGGGCGATAACTGAACAACCATGTGCAGGTTTTCCTGCCCTCTTTTGTTGCATGTTTGCATAAGTAGCTGCCACCTGCGGGAGCAGATACAGTGAACCCATCTGGAGTCTTTTGTGGTTCTTAATACTACATACTGGGCCAAGATGCATTAATTTTTGTTTTCTTTTTCTACTTTTATGTAATGTATATATGTATGTATGTATGCATCATTGAGTATTTTTGCATGTATATATGACTTGATGCACATATATGGTGTCCAGAGGTTGATGACACTGCGCTTCTAGTGTATTCTCTGAGGCAAGGTCTCTTAATCAAACTCAGAGATCCTCAAAATGTCTACACTTCTAGTCAGCTTGCTCGGGGGATCTCCCTGCTGGCTCTGCCTTCTGAGGCTAGAGTTTCAAGCCAGACACCAGGCACACCTGGCAGGTGTGTGGGTTTCTGGGGTCTGATTGTGGGTCCTCTCATTTGCTCAGCAAGTGCTTTAGCCACCGAGTGGTCCCCTCACATCCCCAAAGAGGCTTCTCAGAACCAACGGCATTTGGGATATTAATTTCATTTGACCATAAAGATTTATAGAAACGAGCTCTGTGTCGGACCTGTGTGTATGGAGGAGAGGTTGCTCCTCAGGAGGCCGTCCATCTTGGTTTTGTGACAGGGTCTCTCACTGGGCTGGAATTTGCCAGTTTACATAGGATGGAGGGCAAGTGAGCCCCAGGGGTCCACCTGTCTCCAGGGCTGGCTTTATAAGGGCACAGCATGGGTCTGGAGCTGAAGGACAAGTCCTCAAGGCAAGCATCTCACCCCTAAGCCCCCTAACTTGCTGGCCCCAAAGCCCATCTTTTGTCTCTTCAAAATCTCTAGATGCTGGCCAGTGTGGAGAGATGCAAGATCTAAGAAGACCCAGGCACTTCCTTGATCTACAGGTTGTTGTATTTCCCCCCCAAAAAATACTTCCGGCTTTTAAAGGTATGGAGACTTTTATACAAAATTCTCATTATCATTTGTCAGAAACTATGTCCACATTTCTCAGCATGAAAGTTTAAAAAATGCTTCTACATGTGTTGATCAAAGCGGACAACAGAGAGAAGCCTGTTTTTATCTGGCTCAAGTGGGGTGGGCTCTCTTAGGACCTGCACTAAGATTTGTAGGATATTAGTAAGTTCTGCACGGAAACTGCCTTTAATGTTTCATTTCATCTCTTTAAAGGCCATTAATTAGGTATCTTTTCCCTCTCTAGACTCCCCGTTAAACCCTTAAAATACGTGATCATAATTGAAAACGCACATGTGTGTGTACATGCATACTCCCGTATGTACCACGACCTGTGGAGGTCTGAGAACATTCCCCTCATTGCTGCTTCTCACCATACAACTTGATTGAGACAGGGTCTCTTCTTTGCAAGACCCAGGAGCCTGGGGGTTATTCTCCTGTCTCCGTCTATCATCTCACAACAGGAGCACTGGAATTACAGAAGTTTGCTCGCCTGCCTGGCTTTACATGGGTGCTGGGGACTGAACTCAGGTTCTCATGGTTGCATGGTAAGTGCTTTACCCACTGAGCCTTCACCCCTGCCCTACAAGGTCATTTTTAATAACTACAGCAGATTATATAGGGCGCTGAGACTCATAAGTGTTGGCACCCAGTGTCACATGAACAGGATTTGAACCAGCTGAATCTGAATGTGGCCTTCCTGATTTCTCAGGTGTCTGTCACCTTCTAGGCCTGTGGACAAGACTGCAATGTACCTGAAATTTGTATAACTGTGATTTCTTCTTTGGAAGTTATAAGTAGCCTCTATTTTGAATGAATCATGTACACACACACACACACACACACACACACACCATGTTTTTTTTTTCCTCACAATTAGTTTGTAAATCAATGTGAATGGGGACAACCTTTCTATCCACTCCAAATACATATTTATCTTTCCCATTGTATTCAATGGCCAAGGGAAACCTCAGAGTTCACAGCCAGTATCCCCAATTCTGGAAGAGCATCCAGCCTCATCTGTGGGACCACCTGCCACTGTCTCCCTGTTGAGACCTCACCAAGGTTATGGTCATTCTTGGTGTCAACAGCCAGTGCAAGCAGAACAGGGTTTTCAGATGTCAAACTGTCATCCCCTTTTCTGGACATCCTAACTTCCTTCCTTTCCCCAACTCTCAGAAAGTTTAGTGACCCTGCCTGATTTTCCTCTTAGAAATAGCAGCTTGAAATTTGTGTGTTCAAATCAAGAGTTCAAGATGAGACTAATCAACAAAGGTAATTTTATAAAGGTTATCCTCCACCTCAAATTTCAGAAAGCTATGTGGGGCTACGCAGCCATTTGCCCAGACAATTTTTTTCAGAGGGAAATTTTAACTTGCTTTTCTGTGACTTCAGCGCTTCCCACTTACTTGGGGAAATACATTTGAGAAGCTGAGAAATAGTCACAAACATTTCATTTGATCAGTAGTCTTCGGGCTGGATTCTAATAGTCCCAGCTCACCTTGAAGAATTCACTCTCTCTTCTCTGGAATTCTGTGCTGGTCTCATCTATCCGGGGGGGAAGGGGGCACCGGAGACCTAGAGTCTCCAACATTTGAATGAATCCTGGTCCAAGTTAGATGGGAACTGGCTGGCATTTTGATGTGTTATTCACCAAAGGAATTGTAAATATATAAAATCAAAGAGTCGGAAAGATGCCACTTTGCCTGTGGCACACTAGAAAATAGCCAGATCTGAAGATGTGACCTGCAGATGACAGGAAATGTGAGCGAAAGCTTCTAGAAAAATCTTCACCTTACACTGCATCGCCTGCAAGGCCGACTAACTGATAAGGAGGCACGATGACTTGGTGGGGAAAGGAGCTTGCTGCACAAGGCTAAAAACCTGAGTTCCATCCCCTCATCCCACACCAAGGTGAAAGGAGCGAACCAAGCCTGCAGGGTTGTTCTCTGACCCCATATGCATGCCATAGCATGTCCAAATGCTTACAGGCTTGTGGATGCACATGTGCAATACAAGCATACACACAATAATAATAGTAATGATGATGATGATTAATGATAAACACAAAACTAAGGAAAAGTAACTTCAAGGATGGAGATTGGAACAGTACATGCACACAGCCTAATTGGAAATTGCCTTGAATTCCCTTTGCCCCTCCCATAAACAGTCATTCTTTGCCCACCTCTGTGTTATCTTGGGACTAAGAATAAAACCTTTGGGATGTGTTACCTAAGCAAACCACCAGCTTCCATCAGTCAAAAGTCTGAGTCTCATCAGACAGCATCTGAGGCCTAAATAGAGATCGCCCCTCTTGGCTCTAACTGCCTTTGACACCTCCATCAATGCTCTTGTCTTCTTCCTTTTTTATTTTTTACTTTATTTCATTTTTTAATTTTTCTTTCTTTTTATTGCTACAAAAACATCATGAAACTGAAAGCTGCTTGTACCTTGGAACATGGAATTGGGGGTAACCTGCATCTGTGTTCCCCAGTTGTAGTCAGTGATATTTGGCTTCAGAATAAATCCTCTCTTGTTCTGTTTGCAGTCAGAACTGTTTTGTGTGTGGATAAAAAGAATTGAAAACTTCTACTTTTGGAACCACATACAGAAAATGTCTGGCAACATCTGACTGAGCTGAAGGTATACACACGCTTTGACTTGGAAGCCCATTTGTAGATACATTTAACTGCACACAAGGAGAACCATAAACCATGACTGCTTAAGAAATTACCCATCTCCCCTGCCCGGGAATAACAGTGTCCCTGCTAGGACCTCAACAGCTAGCTGATGCTTGCCTGGCTTCTGAGTTTGCTTGTTTTCCCAGTTTCTTCTCTCCTCCTTCCTAATCACATGGCTCTCATCTTCGTTTGCACATTTCCTACTAATGAGCATTTAAAATGTTTTAAATTAAGACCCTCTCTGTCCCTCTGGCCCAGTGCACTGGGACCTTACATTTAACAGCCTTCAGAATTCTTATCAGAGTGTCGCAGGCAGCTTGTACATTATATTCTATTAGAGCAAACCCGCCCAAAGTTGTCAGAATTCAGAGACCGCGGGATCTGTGGGACACTTTTGTTAGGAATATATTCATAGATTCGCTTTACTAGTCATCAGAGACGTCCCACGAGGCTATGTTTAACATCTCATTTGGTAACATAATTCAACAAAAATGGTAAAAATAGGTAATATTTATTCATACGGCAGGCATATTAGATAGACGCATGCTGGCTTCTCTACATTTGAACACACACACAAGGTCAAATGGAGAAATGGAAATAACAAAGGAAGGGAGAGACAGAAATGCGAGAACTCCTAACTATGTGAGTTTCTTACATAAAAGTACTCTTCTCTTATGCAATCATCCTTATCCCTTCTAAAAATAATGAGAATGTTATTCTCATAAAATAAAACAACCACCATCTGTGCTCTTCGCACAAATTTAAAATCTCATCCCTTGATCCAAAAGTTTGAAAAATGTGCATCCCCTAAGATTTACAGATGTTTGTGAGAGACCCAGACTGTGATTTCTGCAGAGGCCAGGAGTCGCAGTGGGTTCCCCTGCGATACTGGGGCCTAGAAGAAATGGATGGTGGTCCACCCTTAGCCTGTCCCCATCTGCATCCACCCACTACCTACTTTCAGCTTCTCTCCACACCTCATCCTCTGCATTCATGAGCCTGCTGGACTCTGGTAACTAAGGCCCCATGGGGCATGGTAAAGAATATAAAAAACTACACCAGAAGGGGCTTCTGGAGGAGGAGCCACTTACAGTTGAAGGCTGTTCATGGAGGAAGAGTGATTTTTCTTTGGTTGTGACCACTGCTGGGGTGGCCATTCCCTGACAGATGATCCCACACCCATGCACATACTGGGAGAATTAACTACACTCAATGATAAATCTTTTTAAAGAGAAGGTGAAGTGGGGAGTAAGGGGTAGCAAAGGTGTTAGGGGGTTCTTGCGAGGTTGGAAAGAGGAGCAAATAGGATCAGAATGCACTGGGCTGGAGAGACAGTGAAGAGTGCATACTCCTTTGGCAGGGGACCCATGATCTGCTCACAGCATACACATCAATGGCTCACAACAACCTGCAACTCAAACTACAAGGGATCCCATATCCTCTTGTCTCTGCAAAAACCTGCATTTTCATGGCATAAACACACACACACACACACACACACACACACACACACACACACATATTTCAAAGAAAGAAGATACATCAGATTCACAAGGCAAGTTCACAGTTGAGTTGGAACCCAGAAAGTCTCGTTCTTGGACTCACATTGTAAACACAATAAAAGAAAGGCTTTAACCACAGTGACAAAGACACGTGTCAAGCTAGATATGGTATGCCACTGGCCCTGGGGTACCATGGCTGTGCTTTCTGTTGCTGTTGTTTTTGTTACTGAGAGTAACAATGATCCAACTCTCCGTGTTACCACAAAGTGTCAACAGGGCAAGACAATGGTCCCATATGTGTTGTGATGATGGCATCACATTCTCATCTCCGTGAAAACAGAAGATGCAAGACAAAAGAAGAAGAAACTTCAGCTAGTGTGTTGTAGAAGATGATACATACAGATACAACTATTTAAAAAGGTGATTGCGAGAGATGAAAATAAATTCGAATTGCCTTTGTTTTGAGAGGGATGTGAGACACAGGCATTGCCACCTTCATGCTGCATTTACCAGCAGATGGTGCCAGGGAGGTGGGAAGACTAAGCACCAAACAGAGAAATGAAGGGAAGAAAACTCCTGTGTTTTGTTACTGGAAATGTGACAGGGAACCAGATCTTTTTTTTTAAATTTATTTATTTATTAAAGATTTCTGTCTCTTCCCCACCACCGCCTCCCATTTCTCTCCCCCTCCCCCAATCAAGTCTCCCTCCCTTGTCAGCCCAAAGAGCAATCAGGGTTCCCTGACCTGTGGGAAGTTCATGGACCACCCACCTCCATCCAGGTCTAGTAAGGTGAGCATCCAAACTGTCTAGGCTCCCACAAAGCCATTACGTGCAGTAGGATCAAAAACCCATTGCCATTGATCTTGAGTTCTCAGTAGTCCTCAACCAGATCTTCAAGAAGTTATTCAACTTAAAAAAATAGTGTGTACATTCAAGTGCAGCACCCACAGCGACCAGAAGAAGGCAATGGGTGCCCTAGAACTGGTTGTGAACTGCTCAATGACTGGGATCCGAACTCCAGTCCTCTGCAAGAGCAGCAAGTGCTCTTCATCACTGAGCCCTAAGAAATTACTTAACTTTTGAAAAAAAAATCTTATTTTTATTATTTATTTACTTATTTTTATTGATTATATTGAGCTATACATTTTAATCTGCTCCCCTCCCTTCCTCTTTTCTCCCCTTCAACACTCTCCCATGGTCCCCATGCTCCCAATTTACCCAGGAGATCTTGTATTTTTCTACTTCCCATGTAGATTAGATCTATGTAAGTCTCTCTTAGGGTCCTCATTGTTGTCTAGGTTCTCAGGGATTGTGATTTGTAGGCTGGTTTTCTTTGCTTTTTGTTTAAAAATCACTTATTAGTAAGTACATATGGTAAATGTCTTACTGGGTCTGAATTATCTCACTCAAAATGATGTTTTCTAGCTCCATCCATTTGTCTGTTAATTTCAAGATATCATTTTTTTCTGCTGTATAGTACTTCATTGTGTAAATGTACGGATGAAATATATACCGAAAAGTGGTATTGCTGAGTCTTAGAGAAGGCTGTTTCCTAATTTTCTGAGAAATCGCCATTCTGATATCCAAAGGGGCTGTATCAGCTTGCACTTTCACCAACAATGCAGGAGTGTTCCCTTTACCACTCATCCTCCAGAGCATAAGTTGTCATCAGTGTTTTTTATCTTGGCCATTCTTACAGGTATAAGATGGACTCTCGGAGTTGTTTTGATTTGCATTTCTCTGGTGACTAAGGATGTTGAGAATTTCCTTAACTGTCTTTCAGCCATTTTAGATTCCTCTGTTGAGAGTTCTCTGTTTGGGTCTGTACTCCATGTTTTAATTGGATTATTTGTTCTTTTGATGACTAATTTCTTGAGTTCTTTGTATATTTTGGAGATCAGACCTTTGTCTGATGTGGGGTTGGTGAAGATCTTTCCCCATTCTGTAGGCTGTTGTTTTGTCTTGTTGACTCTGTCCTTTGCTTTACAGAAGCTTTTCAGTTTCAAGAGGTCCCATTTATTAATTGATGCTCTCAGTGTCTGTGCTACTGGAATTATATTTAGGAAGTGGTCTCCTACCCAGGATAGTCAATACAATCCTTTCCAATAAAAGAACATATGGAGGCATCACAATCCCTGACTTCAAACTCTACTACAAAGCTCAAGTCCAAATGGATCAAAGACCTCAACATAAAGTTAGCCACACTGAACTTCATAGAAGAGAAAGTGGGAAATACATTTGAACCCATTGGCACGGGAGAACACTTCCTAAATTAACTTTTCTTATTATTTCAGAAAATAAGAATGACAATAACACTGAATTTCAGGGGATGTTACAAGCTTTGGGCACACAATACACAGGTTCTTAGACGGGGCCCTGGAATGTGTCAACTGCCTGGGAAATCACAATGGCCTTTATTTCTCCAAGAGCAATTTCCACATGCACTCCCCAGAAGTCACACCATCAGTCACCCTGGTCTCCTCCATGACAAGTGTTTTGCCACCCCTTGATGTCTTTGAGCTCTAACCACCTCCCCTACAGTTCTGATGCAGGCTGAGGAGTTAATGAAACTCTTGAGTAGGGCTGCAGGCAGAGATGCCCTCTGCTTCACAACACTTCAAAGGAAGATGAAGTGTATCCCAGCTGAACGCACACTGTGGCTGGCTTATGGGAATCGTGATAAACATTGTTTGGTCTGTAAGGTGCCAGCTCTTAGGGCTGGAAAGACTGTTCAGCAATTAAAAGCATTTTGCTGATCTCCCAGGACCCATGTCAGGTCACTCACAGCTACCTATAACTCCAGCTCCAGGTATCTGATACCTCTGGTCTCAAACACACACACACACACACACACACACACACACACACACACACACAGAGAGAGAGAGAGAGAGAGAGAGAGAGAGAGAGACAATTAAAATAATAAAAATAAAGTATTTTATAAAATATTTTTAAAAAGTTGTCATCTCTCTCTGGATAAGTGAATCTGTATCTAGAGTCACCCAACCATGTGGGTATCACAGGGACTTAAGGAGTTGTTAAAATGCAGGATGTGTGTGCTCAATGGGGGACAAGACACTAGAGGAGTCGGTTTAGCTCTATGGTCATCGAAAGAACCATGCTGGGAGCAGGGGGACATTGAGATGCAATGTACCAGGATTTATCAAACTCAACATGACTGTTTGGCAAGCAGGTGAATTGCACAGATTTCCAGCCTTGATACCCAGAAATCCTTATTCAGATTCTCTGGGGGTAGAAAAGTCCAACCTCTCCATCTCCTCAGGCCTTTGGAGTATCTTGAAGCTATTTACCTGGGTTGGTATCTTACAGAGAACAGAGTCCCTGTCACCATATCTTCCCTTCCCCCAAGGAAAGTGACACACTGTAGCATCTGGCATTTGTCAGACATTCTGAGATATTCCAGCCCTGGGAAACAGAGACACTTTTAAGGGGTGTGATTAATGACAACTATGAAAATATATCTAATTTGGATTCCCAACCAAATTAGTCTCTGTGATAAATTAACCACAAGGAGAAAGAGAAGGATGTGAAGTCAGCAACTCCTCTGGGCAGCTGAGGGCTGGTGTAAGGTACACTATCTCAAAAACAAGATGCACAAGGCCCAGGAAGATTCCAGAAATGGACTTTGAGGGTGTCCAGGGCAGAGCAAAGGAGTCCTATTTATGTGCCATTAGCGCAGGTCATACCAACCTAGTCATCAGTGATTCCAGGTTCTGGTTTATGAAAGTGAACCATCTGGAAAGAAAATTTGAAAATGCTTAGCACATAAACCTGCAAGGAAGAAACGAAGCATGATATAGTAGTGATTCCAGTTCTGAGAGCATTTGATGTTAGGAGGCGGAGCCCAAAGCAGATGGGACTTCCTCAAACACAAACCTTTGTTTAGCAGAGATGGCATCCTAGTTCGCTTCCTGTTACTCTGATAACAGTCATGACCAAAAGCAACGTGGAGAAGAAAAGGTTTGTTAGGATTTCACAGCCCCATCACAATCCATCCCGAAGGGAAGTCAGGGCAGGGACCTAGAGGCAGGACCTGATGAAGACTACGGAGGAGCAGTGCTTACTGGCTTGCTCAACCTGCTTTCTTAGAGCTCCTAGGACCAGCTACCCAAATACAGCACCACCACAATGAGCTGGATTTCCCCTTTCCTGTATCAATCATTATAATCAAGAAACGGTCCCAGCCACATGTCCATAGGCCAATCTCATAAAGGCTCCCCCCCACCACATACCAAAGACAGAGCGTCACTGTGTAGCCCTGGCTGTCCTGAAACACACTCTATAGCCCAGGCTGGCCTCGAAATCACAGAGATCCACCTGCCTTTGCCTCCCAAGTGCTGGAATTAAAGTCATGCACTACCACTACCCAGCTGAAGGCATTTTTCTTAAATTAAGGGTCCCTCCTCTCAGACAACTCAAGTTGACAAACAAAAATAAATAACCAGCATAGTTTATGGCTTCCTCTTGTTTAAGGACTGATCTCATTTTATCTACCTATGAAAGATGAATGAAGTTCTAGGATGCACTTGTAATCCCAACACTTAGAGGTAGGAAGCTGAGGCAGGACGAGTGGAAGTACAGGAGCAATCTTGAGCTACATAGCAAGACCTTCTTTCCACAAAATACTGTAAGGTGTCATGATATGGAACCTTATCGGGAAAGGCAATGAAATAAAATACATGTATTTACTAAAATGAGCCGCACAAATGCAATGCTACTAATAGAAGCAAGTCTATATTTTATAGAAATTATTCCATTTATGCAGTTTTTGAGTCATGCAAAATGGTTTGAAGTAAAAATACACTAATTGTGCTATGTTCAAACATCCTATTGCTGTTCTTTAAATACAGTTTCAAACATGAGTAAGTGCAGTACCCACCTATACAATTTCTAAAAACAAACAAAAACCCACTTAAATTAAAAAAAAGAAAAACACACAGGAATGATAGGCACTGTGTAAGACTGTGATTTATATAACAGGAGCAGTGATGGGTGTGACCACTGAGGGCCATGGAGCCACAAGTAATATTTTATTTCTTAAGCATCGTGGTGGGCACATATATTGGTCTTCACTCTTTTCTTACATGTCAGATTTTGCATCATAAAAAATCAGGTTTATGTTCTCACTCATAAGTGGCTTTTAAACATAAAGCAAAGAAAACCAGCCTCAATTCACAACCCCAGAGAACCTAGACAACAATGAGGACCCTAAGAGAGATGACATACAAAAAAAGACAAGATCTCCTGAGTAAATTGGGAGCATGGGGACCATGGGAGAGGGTAAGGGGGGGATAGGAAAGGAAGGGAGCAGATTAAAATGTATAGCTCAATAAAATCAATAAAAAAATTAGTATGACTAGGCTCACAATCAGATAGCTACAGTCCATAACTGTCCTGCAAACTTGTTATGCCATGGATTCTAGATGCCCCGTTTCCAACTTTCCTTCCAAACCTCACCCGCACTTGAGACTTGCAGAAAAAAATGCTGGGATTTCTGCCCTGGACCCTTTGTTCCTATCAGTTTCACATACCCAGTCTTAAATATGTTTTTTCTGGTCACAATCCTAATCAAAATGGCAAAGAAAGCCATGCCTAAGTGATAGTGAATATAAGCATACTCTATTCAAACCAGTTCCTGAGGCCAGGACCATAACATTCAAGGGCTTCTGTTTCTTTTCTTGAGAGGCATTTTCTCCTTCGAAATAGGTTATTTTAGGCTTTTACCTAAAATGACTGTATCTCCCATAGTGGAGTTCTAAGATTGAATCTTGCTCATTCCTGCAACTTAATCTCTTGAGAGTCTCCCCTTTGTATTGTCAAATTGAAGACATCTTTCAGTTCTCAGCCTTTGGAAGGGAAAGCCTGTATCTGTGGAGAAATGAAAATAAACTTTATTTTCTGGTGTCTTTGAAATAAGAATTACCAGCTGCTCTTGCAAAGGACCTGAGTTCAGTTCCTAGCACCCACAAGGTGCCTCACAACCGTCCATAATGCCAGTTTCTTGGGATTCGATGCCCTCTTCTGGCATCTTCAGGTACTACAAGCCATGGCTAGCATACATGCGCGTACCCTAACACTCATGCTCATAAAATAAAAATTAATTAATCTTTTTTAAAGCAGTCCTTTCTGAGCTTAGTGGTTTGTGCCAATAATCCCAGCACTCGAGATGCTGAAGCAGGAGGGTTGCTATGAATCTGAGGCCAACCAGGACTCTCTGGTCTGTATATTGAATTCTAGACAAACTGAAATTACACAGTGAGACATTACCCATCCCTCCCCCTAACCAAAAAAAAAAAAAGCAGTTCTTAAAAGTGATTGAAATCCATATAATTAAATGTTACTTGAAATCACCTATAGTGTTAGAACAGCAGTGGACGGGTCAATTAATAACAGTGTGTGTGTGAGAGAGGGGGTGGAGACAGAGAGAGAGAGAGAGAGAGAGAGAGAGAGAGAGAGAGAGAGAGAGAGAACAGTTTACAGGAGAAGGAATATGTGGGGAACCTCAGAGGATTTCTCTCTCCAGAGAGAGAACAGCTGCATGATTTTTCCACAGTGAAGCCATGATGAATTCCTGTCTTGATGTGAACTGAAGACTGAACTTTAGGTCAGTTCAAAAGGATTTTCTCTCGCAATGGAGGCTTTCAGTTTCCACGTTATCTTAATGGCTGGTTCTATATCATCTGAGGTTACTTTAGTAAGTGTGGTGGAGTGTTATTTTATGTGATAACAGCCCATGGCCAGCATGTAATATTGGGGAAACCTCACGGCTTTGTATTTAAAGGCTGGCTTGAGTCCCGAGGCTCCCTTATGGAAAATGGGATCTCTGCATGTCCCCTATGACAGCTCTCAGATAGATAAGGTCCTGGCAAGGCACATCTCTATATGCTGACGATGGTCCCTTGGTACTCAATCACTAAAGCAGACAGAAAGGCAGAATTACTAATGGGACCCCTGGAAACTGCCTAGGTCGTCAAGCCATTGACAAACGAGCAATATAAAATCTGAACTGTGTTGAGCTTCATTTAGTTTGAAATGTCATATCAACAGTGAAAGACTCTGCATGACCCATAATTAACCCTGAGAAAAGTTGCCAAGTTACAAATGAGTTTAAAGTGTTATCTGCCTAAATAATCATAGGCAGTGTGCTGAAATACGGTTTTACTTCCTGTCTGTCACTGGTTGCTTTCTGTGGGCAGCCATGGCCCAAACCCGGTTCTTAACTCTTCCATTTACTTTCATTTTTCTTTTTAAAGACAGGGTACCACGAAGCCCGGGATGACCTCAAACTCTCTGTGTAAAGGGATGACCTTGAATTTCCCATCCCTCAATGGGCAGCAGTTTATGCCAGACTGGCACAGAGCCCCAGGCTTCGTACTATGCAGTTGTTCTAACACCTGAGCTTGACTCCAGCCCTTGCCTTCAGTCCCTTCTCTGGGTAAAGTGGGACAGGCTCCTGAACCTTTGCACCCTGGGTCTTGTTTACTTTCGGCTGTGGATCCAGCATCCACACAAACCTGAGGGCAGAAAGGCTTGGTTAGGGGTGGGGGCGGCAGTGTCTTCCACGGATATTTATTTCCAGGTCTCCAGAAAAGATTTCAAGAGATGAACAGCTGAGGGCTGAAATGATGGCTCCATAAGCCAAGAGCGCTCGCCGCTCTGGCAGACGACCAGGTCCATTGCCAGCACTCACATGGTGGCTCCCAGTAACTGTAACGGCCAGAGCATCTGTGGCACACATAAAATCATGAAAGCGAACACACCCACACGCCCATAAATAAAATAGTCTTTTTCAAAAAGATAAATATTTGCTGTGAAGCAGAACAGGGATCCGGGAGCAATCCAACCTATCCACTGACAGCCACAGAGCATCAGGACAGAGGGGAGCAACCTCAGGACTGCTGGCTTGCTCACAGGTTTCAGAGCCCAGAGAGGTTTTCCCTAGACAGTCCTGCTCTTGGGATGATCTTGATAGGGGAGCTATGTGTAGTTGAAAAGCTTCTCCGGAAACCCCTGTGTGGAATTCATGCTTGTGTCTCATTGGGCAGGCTCATCGGGTACTCACAGCCCACCGTGACATGTGTTTGCTTTTTGTTAAGCTTGCTGTGTTGGCACAGGAACACAACCAGGGCTGTGTCCTCAGTGATAATGTACAGGGGCAATCACATGGCATTATGTTGGTCAGTTTGCTGCCCACTTAATTCCGCAACTAGAATTTACCAGAAGGATGGAAGCACAGACTACATACGCAAAAACTTAAACATGAAGAGTTGTAACAATTTTAATCATAATACCCAAACCTGGGAACATCTAAATGCTTATGAAGACACGAAGGATCAATAAATAACCTTCAATAAATACCCAACAATAAAATGCTAGTCAGATGTGAAAAAGGAGAGTGAATTTCCAATTCATGTCATGATTTTGGTCTGGTGGTTAATATTGATTGACAGCTATATAGGACGCAGAATGGTGAAGGAGACAAACCTCCAGCAGTCTGTAAAGGGTTGCCTAGATGAGGTTAGCTGAGACAGGAAAGCCCACCCTGATGTCGTGTGTCACCATCTAATAGGCTGGGGTCCTGAACCAAATAAAAGGGAGAAAGCAAACAGAGCACCAGCATCCATCTCCCTCTGCCTCCCGACTGTGGATGTCATGTGACCCGCTGCCTCATGCTCCTGCTGCATTGGCCTCCATGGCATGATGGGAGTCCAAATCAGATCCTGCAGGCTGCAGAGACGGCTCAAAGGTTGAGCCCCCTTACTGTTCCTTCTGAAAACCAGAGCTTGATTCCAGTTCCCACATGGGTGCCTCACAAATGCCTGTTACTCCAGCTCCAGAGGGTCTGGTGTCTCTGTCCAATGCCCTCTTTTGACCCCTGAAGGCACCAGTCCTCCACGGGCACCTGCAACCGTGTGTACACAGCCACGTACGTGAACACAGGCACATAGTTTAAAATAATAAATCTTTTAAAATAAAAAGAAACCCTCATTATTCCTTAATTTGCCTTTGCCAGGAGATGTTATCGCAGCCGCGGGAAAAGAGACTAAGGTGCATGGATAAGCCTGAAATTGTTTCCAACAGATATTTGCTCGTTTTCAGTTCAGTATTTTTCATGCAATTTAAAAGTCAGGACACAAAGTGTCAGGTTTCATGACGGCCTGCCCATGCATCTAACTCAATATATTTGACTTCTTTACCCCCTCCATCATCACCCCTCCCTCCTCATGTTGGTCTCCTTCCTCCTCAACACCAAACAGTCTTTCCTTCTGTGCCTTGTCACCTGAATCCCACATCCCCTCACCTCTGCCCACACTTCCCTCTCATACTCCTGCCTCCCCCAGTATCTCTCCCCATCTCTGTCTCTGTCTTTGTCTCTGCCCCTCCCCCATACATACCTCAAGATTCTGCATAAGAGAAAACAGCTAGTTTCCCACTTGGCACCATTTGCACAGTAAAAGAAGTTAGACAGCTCTAGTATGATTCTAGAAAGAAAGAAAACAATGAATTCAGATGGCCGGAAACCAAAGCAAATGTTTCTGTGGGAGGTGAGGCTGTGTCACTTGTGAGAGAACATTGATGGGTGATGGGATGCTCTATGCTTTGTTGTCACGGTAGCTTTGCTGGAGGAAGGACTACCACATGCATTTAATCTCTACTGAGTTGGGTTTTAAGTATACCTATGACTTGACAAACACAAAACACACCCATCTTCTCCAAATAGAACTCTGCACCACCCCTGCTCTTCCCAGAGAGCATTTGGAGCCTTCAACCAATCGCCCTCCCTTCACTCTTGGTCTCTCAGTGCAGCTAAAACCTTTAAAAAGGGACCTAGGGGCTGCAAAGATGGCTCAGTTGTTAAGAGCACCAGCTGTTTTTTACAGAGAACCCAAGTTCAATGCCTGGCACCCACATGACAGTTCACAATCATCTGTAACTCTAGTCCAGGGGGATCATCTGGTGCCCTCTTCTGGCTTATCTGGGTACCAGGAATACATGTGGTGCACAGACATATACACTCATACGCATAAAACACTCATACACACAAATTAATTCATTAATTACACTTAAAAATCAAAATAAGTTCTGTCCCTAAATCACCTCATGGTGTCCATACCTCCAGTCATTACATCCACCCTTTAGCTACTAAGACATAATGAAGGCTGCACAGCCCCCACCCCACATATTAAGAACACACCAAGAAAATTTGAGCGCCCAGGAGCCACATCCTACAGAAGAAAAAGGAGGAGGAGGGGGGAGGAGGTGAAGAAGAAGAGGAGGAGAAGGATGAGGAGGAGAAGGAGAAGGAGAAGGAGAAGAAGAAGAAGAACAACAACAACAACAGGAGGAGGAGGAGGAGGAGGA
>NC_022010.1:10766385-10799509 GCF_000317375.1 Microtus ochrogaster
AGGAGGAGGAGGAGGAGGAGGAGGAAGGGCATTCAGTCATATTCTGAGACTAGAAATCAAAGTGTCTGTACCTGAGACAGGCCAGAGATAGCGGTCACAAGACAAGGTGGGGGGGGGGCAGTGCCAGCTTCATTGTCACCGGCCTGTCAGTGTATGCCCCAGCAGATCTCCCTCCCTCTTCCTTCTCGCCAACTCTCCTCTAGCACGCCAGGGTTTTCCCAGTTGCCCCATCCCCCACCCCTTACAGCTCCTCTCTCCACCTGGGTGGGTCTCCTGACCTTCAGCCCTGTCTCTCTGATCCAGCTTCAGCCTTGTGTGCTCAACCCCTTGAGAATTCTGTCCATTCATATCACTTTATTCTTCATGAGCTCAGAGAAATCTTTCTTCCAAAAGGAAGGAAGAAAGGAAGGAGGGGGGAGAGGAGAGGAGTCCGAGCTGCAAACACAAAGCTCTATCTAACTGGTGTTCTGAAAACCTTCCACCTAGAGGAGGATTCTCAGCCGTGCCTAATGACTTCACTGAGTCAAAGCAACTATTCAGCATCACTAGATTTTTCAAGGCATTTAAAACTTTTCTTCAGGAAATGACACAGAATGATTTGGAAGGCAGGGAATGTGGTTCATTGTCCTGAACCTGAAGGGAGCACGTGTGGGGCGGGAAAGAGTTCCCCAGGCCACCTGCTGGGGACTCCAGCCCCTGCTTGTTAGAGTCGCCTGAGAATCTCATAAAGACTAGAATGACAGACAGCCAGTCTAGCTTAGAAAGTGCCAGTTCCCCAGTCAGACCCTTAATTTCCCTTAACACTCTGGTATAGAGGTGGGATGGAGTGACAGGCTTCCAGGAATAGGACTTTGTGGGAAGTTCACTTCCTTCTTTGTCCATCCAGGAGGACAGAGATGGGTAAGGCCAGGGCCCAGGTACTGAGAACAAGAGCCTGGGATTTGACTCTTCCCCTTCCCAGAGTTACAGTGCGACTCACTTTAGGTCAGGAAGCCACATGATTAAAATGGAAAAAAGAGGCTTTTCCTTAGACACAACCTCATGATGCTGAAGCAACCTACGTTGCGCAGGGGCTCGCCATTGAGTGAAACCAATAAGTGAAACCCAATAAGGAGAAAGGATGCGATCAGCTACCCCGGCCGCTGTTCCCCCCTCTCCCATCGATCTAGGTGCAATCTGCACCTAGGACACACCTATAGAGCCCGACACATTTCCAAAACTGAGACAACCATTTTGTTGTTTTCTTTTTGCAGAAAGAAAGAGGATCCCTATGGTCCTTAGCCGACCCTGTCCCCGCACTCACCCTTTCGGCACCTCACACTGCAGTTCCCTAGGCAGCCTTGGCTCCAGGATGCACCCAGACAACTTTCCAAACCTCTTCTGAGCTCTGGCTCTCCGTTCCGTCCATTCCAGCCCACTCACCCTATATCCTCCCCGAGGTTCACTGCTCCTTGTGGTTTCAGCAACCGGTTCTGGAGACCCAGTCCCTTCACCCAACCCCTGCCTGCCGCCTGGCACACACACACACACACACACACACACACACACACACACATACACACACATACACACACACATACACACACACACACACACACACCATGATAACTTGCTGTTCATTAAGTATAACCGGACTGAGCATCTTTCCAGGTGAACCAGAAGGTTCCCACAGCCAGGAGGGTTTCCTCGCCTCCCAATCAAAAACCGCAATGACAGGCAGGCTAGAGACTCTCTTACATCATCTACCCTCTCAGCAGCCAGGATCCCTAGGGGTCTGAGGTCCGCACTATAGACTCACCTTTAGGCCACACGCTGTTAGGGACAGAGGAAGAAAAGGGCCAAGCAGCTTCTTATGGAGAGATCTAACTTCATTTTAAAATGGGGCTGGGAAAAATACACACTGGTGCATATTCCATATTAAAAGTTATCATCGATGCCTTTGGGAAAACCAGACCATAAAACAGGAGGTTTTGTTTATTTTTGTTATGGTGTTATTCATATTTATCAATCCACGAGCATTCAGGAAGTCCCTGAAACCAGATCCACTAATCTCTTCTGTCCCCAGCTATACATAGGCATAAAGAGGCCGTCTTAGACAAGCTACGCCACCCAGAAGAAACAGACATCAGCTGAGCTACCTGGAAGAGCCTCAGCAACTGAGTCTTCAGGAAAGGACACTTGTCAACTTGTCACGCTGCCTGCAGGCTGTGCACTGTGCTCCAGGTTCCTGGCTTTTGTGAGCTGTCACCCATGCTGAGGTAGACTATGGTGATGTAGCTGTCTTTGAGTCATTTCTGCTCCTGTAAGTAACCCCTCACCAATATTCTTGTAAACATCCTTGATAAACTCATTGGCTCCCTTGGGTAGATTTGGGTGGTATCCATGCTTCCGTCTGTCACTGTTCCCTGTCTGGGGTGAGTAAGTATTTGTCCATGTGACCATGGAAAGTGTCACACAACAACAATAAGAATAGTCCCTTCCTTTGAAAACCCCTAAGTAGTTGCTGTATTAATTACTTGACCTTAACTCCTGATCAGACTGGCAATTAAAACATGCCTTGACCAGTGTCCCTATGAATTAAAGAGGAAGGAAAGCTGGCTATGGGTTGACACAGCACACAAATGCATTCCAAGATGGAAGGGACAATGAGCCACGGAATAAAGGTAACCTGAAGGACCGTGGGGAGGACAGGAAGCTACCAAAAAGGCCAATCTTGCTGACCTCTGGGACTTGGCTCAGTAAGACACCACTTGGGGTGGCAATTATAATAAATTCTCCTTGTTTTAACTCACCTAGCTTGTAGTAACTTGAAAGAGCAGCAAGAGGGAACTGATATGCCTGTGAATAGCCATATCACTCCACTTCTCTCAGGCTCTGGCCATCAAAATGGCTAACAGGGGTCTCATTGCTAGGCCCACTGTCCCTGTCTACACCTTTGCTGCTCTGTGATCATCGTTTTTGAAGAATGGTGCACCTCAGTAAAGAGTGGCTGGTCATGAATCTCTTCCCACTCCATGTTAGCATTAACTGACCTTATGCAGGCAGCCACAGCGGCCATGTCCCAAAGATACCCCAACCTTTGGTTTGCACAGACTTTGTACCCGTTCTTCTGTGCTGTTCCCTGAGCTGTGTTTCTGTAGTGTGTGTGTTTGTGTCTCTCTGTGTGTGTCTGTATGGTGTGGGGAGGATGTGGTGTATTTGTTTGATGTGTGTGTATGTATGAGTGTGTGTGTGCGTGCATACGTATTACAGATATCCTATTTAGGGCGAATCGCTCCACACACACACACTTATTCTCTGCCTTTTGGCCAGTTGTTCCAGTGTTAGCCATTGTCCACTGCACAAAGAAGCTTCTCTTATGAGCTCTGTGTAAGCAGGCACAGCAAGAAACCACAGAACAAGGCCACTCCATGGAGAGAAAAGTAGTTTATCAAAGATAAACTGCCGGGATGCCTCAGAGAATAGAGAACAGCAGCTGGGCACAAAAGCCTGCTTTATATGGGTAAAGGACAGGGGGCAGGTAAAGGGCTGGAACAGCCAAGGGGTTAGCATGGTGACTTTCAGGCGGGGGTGACATTTGTGGTTAGAAACAGATAGCTACCTGTGAAGGACTTCTGAGAAATGTTGGGGTTTAAGTTTTTGGTTTTTAGCTAAGACCATCCCAGGTGGAATGTAAGGCATCATCTTCAAACATCACCTTGTGTTTTGTGACGTAAGTCTGACAGTTGTACTACAAGTAGAGATACAATTTTTTTTTTTTAAAAGATGAGGTTTCTCTGTGTAACAGCCCTGACTGTCCTGAAACTAGCTCTTAGAGGTCAGGCTGGGCTTGAACTCACAGAGATCCGCCTGCCTCTGCCTCCCAAGTGCTGGGATTAAAGGCGTGCACCACCACGACCCAGCTAGAGATACAAATTTAAAGTAATTTGATACAATGCATATTTAGTAAAATAATAGTAATGGATTTAGACTTGGTGCCTGTGAGTGCCTCAGCGTTGGATTCTTAACCAGATGTATGGTACCTGATGTGTTTTTCTTCCTGTGTAGAAAGCCTTAAATCCAGTTGGAGAACTATGGACAATAGATGTATTCTGTGGGAGGGAGAGTCAGTTTTCATTAAGGGTGTGGTTCCTGCTAACTCATTTATGCTGTAGTTGTGTGACCTCATACTCAGAAGTATAGGAAGGGCACAAATTGGAGACTGTAGGGTGTTAAAGTGTGTGTGTGTTTGTGTGTGTGTGTGTGTGTGTGTGTGTGTGTGTGAAGAGATGGCTCAGGGGTTAAAACCTCAGGCTACTCTTGCAGAGGACCTCAGTTCAATGCCTAGCATCTGCATGACAGTTCACAGCCATCTGTCACTCAAGTTTCAGGGAGTTACACTGACACCTCTTCTGGCTTCTGGGGACACATGGTGCACAAATACACATGCGAGCAAACCATCCATACACACAAAATAAAAATTAATACAGAAAAATAGTGACTCTTACATATAAAAAAAGGAGAGGATGTGAGTTGAGGGGGTAGAGGGGTGGGTGGGGATATCTGAGTGCAGTTACGAGGAAGAGTTGGGGATAAATACCAAAATATATTTCTAGAATTCTCAAAGAATTACTTTAAAATTAAGAATTAAAAAATACTCACTTAAAGGGTGCTATACAAGGAAATTTTGATCAAACTGTGTGGCCTGGCACTTACCATGAGATAATGGCGTTTTCCTTACCACCACCCGAGATAACTGCTCCATGTAGTTGCATCACGGTGGACAAACGCGTCTCCTTAAACTCTGTCTCTGTGTTAAGTGCTAGAAGTTACCACAAAGAAAATAAAGAACAGTTCAGGTTCCCCCGTAAAGGCTGTGTCCTATGCTAAAACTACAAGCAAGTCAAAGTGGTAGCATAAAGTCCAGCAGCCATGAGAACTTTTTGGGGTCATTGGGAAGAAATACTCAGCTGTTGATGGCCCCTTTGCTATCGACTTGCTTGAATTAAAAACTGTGACGTACTGAAGTGATTTTTCTTAAGCATTGCTTTAATAAGTGGGGTTAAAGCAGTGACCTAAGGAGCCTGGGAGGCGGCCCTTTGCTCTTCATGGCACAGTGAATGGCTGGGAATGTTCAATTCTCTGCAGCCTGGGCCAGGTGGGTCTGGAGGAGGAGTGACTAGTGGTGACATCGGGGTTCTGCATACCCAGTTCCCTTGCACAATGGATTGAGGGGATGGACTATTAGATGGTGGTAGTGCCATCATGTTGCTTGGGTTGGACCAGTAGAGCAGCTATGGATAATGTGAACTAAGATCAACCAGCAGGAGTTAAAGTTCCACTGTGATGAGGAAATCCAATGGTGAAGATGGCAGAGCAGAGAAGACTTGGGGAAAGTTCTAGCAAAGCCTCTGGAGCAGTCAGGCTGCATTGCTGCAGGGGTAGGAATGGCGGGGGAGGGGATGGATGTCTCTCCTCTGCGGGTACCAGTTTTGAAGGTCTCCAGCCAGGTATCCAGTGTTAAGAAGACGGCAGGCTGAAGAACTGACTGTTCACCCCACTGAGGATGAGGTCAAGCTGGAACCCACTGCCATTTGTCTGTCTGTTGCTACTGTAGCCAGGTGAACTGCAGAAATGAGGCAGCTTAACCTTTAATCTGTCTTATTAAGCATTTACAGCATTCTCTTAGTCTGAACATCACAGGGAAGGGGATTCTGGGAAATAAAATCTCATCTTCTCCAACTGACACAGGGCAAACAGCTGCCATCGCCATAAATGAATGTTTAGAGACTTGAGATACAAAGACCATCCAAAGAAATACCTGACTTTAAAAACTAACATAGGGCTGGAGAGATGGCTCAGAGGTTAAGAGCACTGACTGCTCTTCTGGAGGTCCTGAGTTCAATTCCCAGCAACCACATGGTAGCTCACAGCCATCTGTAATGAGATCTGGTACCCTCTTCTGGCCCTTAGACATACATGGAGGCTGAACACTGTGTACATAATAAATAAACCTTTAAAAAAAATAAAAACTAACATAAAGATTTACTGTCATAAATAAGAGATGGGTTAACAATAAACAACACAGACTGCTCTTCCAGAGGGCCAGAGTTCAATTCTCAGCAGCCACACGATGCCTCACAACCATCTGTTACTCCAGTTGCAGGGGATCTGACTCCCTCTCCTGGCCTCTGTGGGCATCAGGCATGCACGTGGTGCACAGACATACATCCAGGTAAAACACACACATTAATTTTAAAGTAGCATAAATCTACGATGGATACTTTTGTAGTGGTGGAGTCATGGTTCTGTGTGTAACTGTGTTTCTGCTGGGTTCTCAAATGCTCTTCAAGAGAGACATGAAATTCAGCTTCACCTGGTCAGTCCCAGGAAGATAGAATCAACAAGAGAAGAAAGCAAAAATCCAGCCAGGCTATAAAAGTCATCGTAGTGGCTGAGGGATGGACACTCCAGTGCAAGCCATTCTAACCAGGTTTACTAGTTCACGCTCTCTTTAGAAGGGGTAGCCAGTGCCAGGTGGTGGTGGAGCATGCCTTCAATCCTAGTACTTGGGAGGCAGAGACAGCTGGATTTCTGCGAGTTCCTAACGAGCCTGGTCTACAGAGTGAGTTCCAGGACAGCCAGGGCTGCACAGAAAAACCCTGTCTCAAAAAAAATAAATAAATAAACAATTATAAACAGAAACAACAACAAAACCCCCAAAATTAAAAATGTAAATAAAAGAAGGAGAGGAAGAGGAGGCAGAGGTAGTCAAATAATGGGTTAGAACTATGGTGCACTTATTGGGATAGAGTGTAATGGATATGTGGGTGGGAGGGAGCAGAGAGAAGAGAGACAGGGTGATGGGAGCCAACGCCTAAGAGAGACCAGGAGCGGAGAGCCTTTGGCAGAAATAGTCTCAGTTAAATGGGTGGAGAAGCCTTGCTTTACAACGTGAATGATACCAGGTGTCCCTAAACCCTCACATATGAGGATCTGCATCTACCTCTGAGAGGCCGCTGGCACTCTCTGAATATGAGTCTGGGTGAAAATCTTTTTAAAATAAATTTGATTGGGTCTCTGGGTACCACGTGGTCAGCCTCAGAGAACTGAAAGAATAAAGTTCGTCTTTGCAATATTGTGAGGGAGAGGTGACAGCTGCCTGATGGATGCACTGTGGCAGCCAGCAATAAGCTGCAAGTCGGTCTGTATTTTAAAATGCCATCAGGAGTTCTAGCAAGAGGCCGTGTATGAGATTTCCTGAGCTAGATTGTACGATGCGTCATCCAAAAGGTCAGCAAACGTTCAGACTATCTGACAGAAAAAGAAACTGGGAAAATCCACTAAAGACAGAGGAGCGTGGGTAAAAGCCAAACAAAGACGTAAATAAAAGTACTTGGGGACTGTGGTGAAAGTGCTCGCTGTGTACGAATAAGGACCTGAGCTGCAGTCCATAGACCCCAAGTAAGCTAGGAGCATTGGCACCCGTCTATAAGGTCAATGTTCCTACTGCGAGAAGGAAGGAAGCGGCGGGAGAATCTCCAAATGCAGCTAATAAGAGCCCCTGTCTCAGACGTGGTGAGGACCAGTGCCCTCCACTGTACTCTTGCGACCACACATGTGCTATGGCATGTGTGCCTGTTGTCCCTCCCCCCGCCCTATAATACACATGCTCATATAAACACTCAGGGTGAAGAAATCGATTTTGTATTTTTAATAAAATAGATGTTTTAAAATGATTTGTTTAAATAATGAATTCCGAGTTAATATAACGTATTTATTGAGAGGTGGCAAGAGATCTCAGTGCGTGGAAGAACTTGCTGGGCAAACCTGAAGCCTTTCATGTGCTCCCCCAGAATCCACTGTGGAAGGATTGACCCCAGAAAGTGGCTCACTGAGTTCCCAATGCTGTTGTATGCTTGTGCCCACACTCCGTTCACATATGCATATTGCGTGCATACACTCATGAAAATGGCAAATAAAATTAAATACATTTACGAAAAAATAAATAAATAAAATTATGTGTTAAAAAAAATCACAACAGGTTTGTTCTTCCATAGATGTTTATCATCTGTGCAGTGTTGGAAAAGACACCCTTATGCTTTATGACTTTTATTTATGTGTTTGCTTATTTTGTTTTTGTTGCTGTGTGTGTGTCTGGGGGGGGCAGGTGTCTACAGAAGTCAAAAGAGGTCATTAGATCCACGGAGCTGGAGTTCCAGGTAGTTGTAAGCCACTTGGCATGGCCTCTCATTGTTCTATGCCCATGTTTCCAATTGGAATGATTCCGTTGACTCAACCCAGTCTTGGCAAACTCCATGAGAAACTTAGAACATGAGGATATCTTCAGACTGTGGGATGCATTACCCCACCCCAAGCCAATATTATAAATGAGTATAGTTGTCTATGTTACCTGATGACAAAAACATGTGTGTGTGTGTGTGTGTGTGTGTGTGTGTGTGTGTGTGTGTGTGTGTGTACACATGAGTTTCCAGCCATGTACCTGTTCTACAATGAGTGTCAGGTACAGTTGGAACTGTGATACTACAATCCCTGACTTCCATAGGTAGGGATGCTTCCCTGGGGAACCTTGAAGTTTCTATGCCACTTGCTTGTTATACCTGGTTAGGAAGTTTCTCAACTTCTTGCAACCCAAGGATATTCTAGCAGCAATATGCCCTTGTGTGTCTTAGTTAGGGGTGACACACTCCGCCTGGGTTTTATAGCTCTGCAGTGGGTGTCTTGTTTTTCAGAGTAACTCCCCTCTTTATGGCCCACTGTTTAATTTCGCTGCTGTCAAAAGGCAGGATTAAGTTATCCCTCTTTTTTAAAGAATGATGTAAGTGGGGAATAATGAATGCAAAGCACTGTAGTTAAACATCAGCAGATGAACTGATGGATCGGCTGTCACTCAGATTATGCTATAAATGGAGAGAAAGTGATATTTAATCATTTGCAAAAAAATAAAAACAGCGTTGATGGATTTGGTGAGCTTGGACTCTGAGTGACTCGTTATTGCAAATTGTTATTTTCCAGTTAATAGAGAGAATAAAAAGGGCAGTGCAGGGCAAAGCCATCGCTTTCGGGAGCAGGGCAAGCCTCCCGCAAGGCTGAGATGTAGGAAGTGTTGCCAGCCACATGAACTGCCAGCCTCAAACAGCCTGGAATGGGACTGAATTTGGAGAAGAGTTTAAGGAGGTAAAGTTAAATAAAGCCAGTATGGTGATCCCAACCCAATCTTGATAGTCATTATAGAAAGAAGGAGGCTAGGACATGATTACTATACACACAAACGCAAGCACACAAGTACACACATCATGCACATACACAGACACACACAATTCACACACATACCATATACAGACACACCCACAATGCAGATACACACACGCCACACCTACACATAGATGATATGTATACCATATATATGTATACATAAACACATGATATTCACATACTATAAGGCAAACACATAAAAATGTGTTTAGATACCATAAACATACACATAGAGCACACCACATATATATGCACATATGCATGTACATATACCACGCATGTTCATATGTGCATGCACAATACACACACATAAAGCATGCATACACATCATACACATACACACATCATATACAAATATAAATGTATGCACATACCATACATATACACACATGCACACATAATCACATACTTATACAATCCCACATACATATACACACATACACATGAAAACATGTAGCATGAATGTACATATACACATATCATTCATCACATACACAAACATATACACATACTAAACATTCACACACCACACACAACCATATAACATACACCTGTATACATACCAACATATGAACACATTTACACATATGCATGTATTTGCCATATATGTATATTCCATGTACATGCACACGTGCAAATTCCACTTCCCATAATTGTACACAATACACATATACACATGCATACACACATATATGCACCATGTACTGCACACATATATACATATGGTGCACACATACTGTTACATGCACTCATATTGCTCCACACATATACATGTTGTACAGACATAATTACACATACTCATAAATGCACATCCACATATACATACTACTCATATATCACCAACTCATATACACACCATGCACACATATACATATACACATATATATGCTCACATACACACACATTGGGCACATTTGAGGACACAGGGAAGGTAGTCATCTGCAAGCCAAGGAGAGAGGCTTCAAAAGAAACCAACCTAAGGACAAACTGACAGGTGCTTTGCTTCTGGAGCCGTGAGGCAGTGACTCCATCTTCTCTCCCCTCTCCCTGGCTGTGGAAGTGTATGCAGTAGAACTGGCTATCTTATTCAGCAGATAAGCCGGAAGCTGTGAACCTGTTGCAGCATGCCTACCCACTGCTGCTATTGTGGTCAGGTTCAAAGTTTGGAATCCAGGAGGCTGGAAGTGCTAAGACTTGAGGGGGTCTGGACATCTATATGACTTTGGAGCTACATGCAGCCATGTGAGACAGATACAACCTCCCCCCCCATAACCTCCTCCAACCTCAAGAACAAAGTGGGCTTTTGTTGACTATTATCTTGAAGCTGAAGGGGTCTGTATGTTATATTTATAGTGTTCTTTGTGACAACCACTTTACCTGTGTGTGTGCATGTGTGTTATATGCTGATATCACTACACTGCCTCCATTTCTACTATCTACTCTCTCTATCCCCCCTCCTAAAGACATTTGTGATAGCATCAAGGACTATATGTTATCCTGTGACTGAGTTAGCTTTCTATTGTTGTAATAAAATACCTAAAATAACAGACTCTAGAAGAATAAGAGAGTATTGTGGCCTTCAGTCTTGGAAGTTTTGGGCTATGGGTGGTCCTGTTCATTGCCCCTGCGACAGGCTAATACACTGTACAGGAAGGGCATTGTGTATAGTTTTTCACCTCTCTGTGGATGGGAAGCAAATAAAATGATAGAGACGAGGGGTCCCAGAAGCCCCTTCAAAGGGCATGTTCCCAATGACCCAGCTTCCAACAGCTCCATGGGCACCCTACCAAGACTTTGTAGGGTGTTCCAAATCCAAGAACGGGTGACTGTCAATCAAAATGTCAGAAGCATGGAGGCTTAAGCAAAGTGAATTGTTCCCTTATAGTTCCAATGGCCAGAAGTGTAGTCAGGCTGTTGACTGGTCATGCTTTCATGAAAGTCTCTATGGAGGATCTTTCTTTGCCTCTCCTGATTCTGACAGCTGTCCAAATCCTCCATAGCTGTATTACTCTGATCTCTACCTGCACCTTCCTGGGGCTGCCCCTCCCTCCACAGCCCTCTCCTTTCATTATGAGCCCGCTCACTGGGTTGAGGCTTCACCTAGTAAACAATTTCATAGGAAAACATCCCTAGGTCCTATTCCTAAAGAAAGGCGCACTGACGTTACTGGGATTAGGATACACTGGGGGTCCTCTCTCGGCCTACCGTGCCTCTCACTAGAGCTGCTGTAGGGATCACACTCGCTCATCTTCGTGAGTGCTCAGTGATGTCTAGGAAAGAATAAGTAAATCATGTGTGTCGAGTAACTTGGTGTTATCTTCCACACCTGCATTGTTTGCTTTTCTGTTGTGATGAAAGCAAAAGCCGAAAACCAAACAAACAAAAACCAAGTACAGAAACAAATGAAATGACCAAAAGCACCTTGTATAGGCAAGAGTTTGTTTGGTTTACAGTTTCAGAGGAATAAAAGTCCATCATGGCAGGAAGGCATGGCAGCCAGACCAGGCAGTAAAGAACTCACATCTTCCATTACCAGCAGAAGGCAGAGAAAGTGAACAGAAATTGGGGCAAGGCTACAATTCCTCAAAGCACACCCCCAGTGACATATTTCCTCCAGCAAGGCTTGGACCCCCCTCCTGCAAGGTTCCATAACCTCCCCTCAAACAGTGCCACCTACTGGAGAATAAGTGTTCAACTATGCCTGTGGGGGATAATGTTCCATTTAGACCATAGCAGTTCTCCCCAAAACATAACACATGAGAGACTTATCTAGCTTAAGATAAATGAGGAACATGTCTATATACCAAGGCATAATGCTGTTGAGATGTATCTGTAAGGCTTTCCTATGGAAGGAACAATTGAAATGGACTTCTCTACCACTGTGGAAATGCACAGAGAAAGGGGTTTGATAAAGAGACATAATCAGATGACAATGAGGATTAGAATTCAAAGAAATTGCATACTTGAGTGAGGTGGGCGCTACTTTGTGCACATACAGGAGGAGTGGTAGCTCCTCTGGTCAGTCAGTCCTGCTACTGAAGACCTCTACTGGTCCCCTCATGTGCTTGGATCATGGCATCTCTGGCCTCACAGTAGGATAGAATGGAATAAGATCAGTGTGATCTGGACTCTTCTTGGGACCACGAGGAGGGGAGCTTTTTAAGAAACAGGCATAGCCTGGGATCCATAGACAGACAACTGGATTCACTGATGAAATCTCTGACCAGTAATGTGACTTGAGTCACATGAGAAACTACTTCCAAAGTGCTCTGTAAAAGCTGGATTTAGCTGTAGACTCATGCATGTGAAATGAATTAATAAATTAAAAAGAAGACCAGCTCTTTTAGGATTTTTTTTTTTTTTTGGTTTTTCGAGACAGGGTTTCTCTGTGGCTTTGGAGCCTGTCCTGGCACTAGCTCTGTAGACCAGGCTGGTCTCGAACTCACAGAGATCCGCCTGCCTCTGCCTCCCGAGTGCTGGGATTAAAGGCGTGCGCCACCACCGCCCGGCTCTTTTAGGATTTATTTTACTGCTTATTCATGGATATGTGTTTCTGTACATGGGCAGTATACAGGGAGGCCAAAAGAGGGAGCCAAATCCTGTGGAGCTGGAGTTATGGATGTTAGCGAGTCACCATGTGGGTGCTGGGAACTGAACTCAGGTCTTCTGCAAGAGTAGCCAGTGCTCTTAACCCCTCAGCAACCTCTCCAGCCCTAAAGGTAATTCTTCAAAAAGCTGCTTTTTGAAAATGCTATTAAACACCGGAAAGTATCATCACATACATTTAGAGAGTAAGAAATGCTGTTAATGTACTCACTGTAGAATAACCACATCAAGCTAATCTCTCCTCTCTAATGTCTATTGTTTCTCCCAAACATTACTTCAACTGATCATGGTCCACTCTCCCAGTCCCTGGTGACCTCCATTCTATCCTTCCGAGTTTGTTGTAGTGAAGTTACAGACTTGTTGTTTTAAGAATAAAGACAATGTGAGCTATATAGACAACACAATACTATTCCACCTTAACAGAAAGGAAACTTCTGTCATTTGTAGCAGCATAATTGAACCTGGGGCAGGGAGGGGCTAGGCATGCAGCCAGTTACATAAGGAGAAATATTGTATTCTCCCTTGAACCTAAATTATTTGTTCTTATTCGCTTCTTTCCACAGCAAAAATCCAAACCAAAGACTTGAAAACGACTTGGTTTCAAGTACAATGTGTTATTTTTCTATTTAATTTTGATGTCAGCTAGCAGATGGGTTCTGTCTCTTTTTTTCCCCTGTCAGTTAATGAATGAAAAGATAGGAAAAGGGCCAAGGAAAGATGTCTACTGGGAAATGTTACAGTCTTCTTAGGTTTATAAGGGACCCCAGAGCTGGGGAGATCCCGGGACTTTAAGGGGCTTGCATTTTCATTTGGCTTTAGGGCTATTGTCTTCCTTCCCTCTTCCCAGTGGCCTTTAGGTGTTTATGCATCCTTCTATAGCAGGGGTTGGGCCTCTGTCTATTCACAAGCATGGAAATGCCTGAAGTGTTCCCTGGCTGGGGTAAGAGTGGGCACCCTAACCTCCACCACTCTCTGTGGTACAAGAGGAAGTGGACTACATTTCAGAGACACAAGCTTACTGCTGGGAACAGTGACCACAAAGAAATGGAAACTTAACTGCCTTTCTCTGGGGCAAAGGCCATATAAAATTCAAACTGGGTTTTTCCTTTTCCCCTTCTTCCATCCTAGTGGCTCATGGCTTCAACTTCTCGCCTGAAGTTGGGAGAGTTAGATAGGCTTGTGATTACAGCCAGCCATGACGGCGTGTCTGATGCTGTAGACTTTTAGAAGGGAGTCTGATGGGCATCCTACAGGGAAAGAGACAACCCCTCCAGTTAGGTAGGACAGAGGAACTCCCTCACTCTTTCAGGATTCCAGTGGACTGAGCAGGCTAAGTTTCACACCGCATTGACCTAGCCACTGAGAGTCAGCTGGCAGAAGAAATGATGTAATTATATTATACTCTCAAATGACAAAATAATTTAAAACAAAGCATGAAGTTGTCATTCAAGGTTGTCTGGCAGCTGTGAAACGGAGCAAGAGAACTGAGGGAATTACCCAGGGAGAGAGACTGCAGGGAACTATGGCCTGATTAGGGGGCATGAGGAAGCAGCAACCCTAAGATTTGTGAGCTCTAAGATCTGAGCCGGGTATGTGGTGGATGAGGCTCCCAGTGCCGCCTCACTCAGGACTCTGTCAGCTCTTCCTGTATCATGAGGCTTCCCTTACCTGCTATTTAGTACCTGAAATAGGGTGTTGTCTTCCTGACGGTCTCATTCTGCAGCCCAGGAGCCGCTGAACTGCTTCTCAGGGCAGTAACAGCCTTGAATGACGCCTCCTGGGGCCCTTCTCACATTTTCTACTCCCAGAGGCAGAACGTGGGTTTTGGTTGACTTTCCATCGGTTTGTCTGTCCATGATGCAGGGCCTAAGCGTGCCACACAGAGAGGCCCCCTGAGGTTTCAGAGAAGATTAGTTTGTTATCTGCTGTGGAAGGGGCTGGTGGAGCAGCAGGCAAGGGTATAAAGTTCAAGAACACCTTGAACAAAGGCTTTCACTGGGAACAAGATTTGGCACAGCAAAGGGCCTGCAGTAAGGTCTCTTCCTTTGTGAGCTCAGCTGGAGAACTTGGGGTGGGGCAGAGGGCAAGGAAGGAGGGCAGTGTGCTGATCTGGTCTCTTCTATGGTTAAATGTTAAGTCTCTGAAACAGTTTTAGATGACAGCAGTGGGTGTTGGCTGGGAAGAGCTGATGACACTCTCCTCTAAGGGGCTTTAGGGAGCTAGATCCATGCCCCCCCTTTGTGTAGTTTTCCACTCAGCATTTTGGTAATAGTTCTCTTTTAAGATGGAGAGTGGATTTATTTTAAATCTAAACGGCAATAAATTACAGTTAAGGATGTTCAATTAAAGTGTATTTATCACAAACCTGGTTCCATCTATCACGGGGAACAGCTGCCACGGCCGGCCGTGTGATGCACCCCTGAAGCTGCAAGAAAAATATCTATTATCTGTTGATAACGGCTGCCTTTGTTTCATTTGTTTTTCTCTGGTGCCTCAGTGACAATAGAATAGAAGATGATCACACACTGCGAAATTGAGCTGAATTGGCGAGAGCAGGGTTCATGGAACGTGTTCGTCTCCCGCCTCCTGGCAATGCATTCAAGTTGTCTTCTCGTCACTTGGGAAATGTTCCCTATACTTGTGCTGTTTTCCAATTTGGAGAAAAATCTCTTCTTTGCTAAAAATACCCTCTCCTCATTTTTGTTCCTTAAAGAAGAGATTGGGTAACGGCTCATACATAGTATATGCACAAGGCTCTAATCTGTAACTGTATAGCGTAATCCCGGTTACTCAAATGAATCCTCGCTCTTGCCCATGCTTTGATTTTGGAATTAAGTGTTCATTCTTTTATTTGTGTGATTTAAAGACTCATTACGGGGGAAGGGATGCTGGAGAGACGACTCAGAGGTTAAGAGCACTTGCTGCTCTTGCAGAAGAAGACCTGGGCTCAGTTCTCAGCACCCACATCAGGCAGCTCACAGCCACCTGTGACTCCAGATCCAGGGCACCTGACACCCTCTTCTGGCCTTCACTGACCTATGCACTCACATGTCCACATACATATGCATAACACACACACACACACACATGTAATAAATAAAAGAAAAAATTTAAGAATCAATACAGGTGCCACACAGCCCCCAAATCCTACTATTGGCCATTTGTTGTAGGAAGATGAAAATGTCTGTCTGTGTGTGCTAAACAACTACCAGTTTCTCTGCCTCTCCAGTGTACAGAGGTAACTGTTGAACTCCCCAACCCTGTCCTGTAAACCAATCTATTAGCCCTGCATGCACAATAAAGCTAGTTACTTGGAAAGGTATGCCTGGATGTTTGGGACAGCTAGGTTATAAAACAGTGGTATTTACTTCTATGGTTTGGAAATGTCATGCATGTGTATAATACATTTAATCAAATCCCCCCACCCCTTTCTCTCCTCTCCAGTTCTCCCTTACTGCCCCACCCCAACTTCATGCGCTCTCTCTCTCTCTCTCTCTCTCTCTCTCTCTCTCTCTCTCTCTCTCTCTCTCTCTCGTTCCATGCAAGGCTGAAAGGAACCAAATGTACCTCTGTTCTTTAGATAAGGCTTCTGTCTTGGGAAGGTGGCCAGAACAAATCCCCGGAATCCCCAGATCCCTCCATTTAACCCTGCTTTCATTGAGCTCCAGCTGTGTACTCTGTGTCTGCTCTGCTTTCCCTCTGCACTACTGGAGTCAAAGGCTGAGAAATGTTTGCCTTTGGGGCCTGCTGAGAATGACACACGGTGGGATCTTCGGAACCACAGAGACCCACACAACCTCATCTTCAAACAGTGAGTTTTATTCGTGGCTTTTACAGGAAACTATGCTTGTTCATTTTGTTTTTTTGACAGACCAGAAAATTGTGGTGACGAGTTGGTAAAATAGGCAGAAGGGGAAGATTCACCAAAACACTAGCAGATGAAGGCAGATTGGTAATGCCATGGCTGGCAAGACAGTAGAGAGACTGAACCCAGGCCTCCAAGAGGCTGCTTTTCTGGAAGGGTCTATTCAGGGAGTCAGGCAGCATTTCAATGACAGTTTGGGCTGTGGTTAGCCTTCCTCACAGTGGTAAAATAGTCTGGTTTTGAGGCAATGACAGTCTTGTCCTAGGTCAGTAATGTCTCAGCATGGCCACCTGTCTTCAGGTGACATTTCCTATCTCTTTTAAATTGAAAATTTCCATTCTCTTTCAGATGGAGGCTCTTGTCTGAATTCACTATCCCATCCCCTTTGTATCTGCCTTTTTTTTTTCATCTTGGGGACACCCAAACCTTCTATGGGGCAGCAACCCCTCCCCCAACTTACAGCAAGAGTTGACTGGGAGACCCCCAGTTGACATCTCTGTCTTTTGCAAGCACCCCCTTCTGAAGAACAAGCCGTTCTGTGGTCAGTGGGGGCTTGTAAGTCCCTTGTTCTGATGACAAAGCTACACAGAGACTGAATGACAAGGCGGGGGTGGCTGAGGAAATGTGTCTCCTGCCACCCATTCCTCTGCATGCTTTTCTCAGGGACTCTAGTTTCCCATCAACACTCTTTTTCATGTTGCTAATTTAGTCTAGTGGGATTGTTGTCCTGTGCTCAGTCAGCACAGGGCTCTGCACTCTGTTAGTTCAAGTTGCTCTTGTATCCGCCTGGGTGTCATTCAGCTCAGCCAGAGAGTGGCAGTTAGTACAGAGTGATCGCTGCTGGGTCCTGGGGAAATAAAAAAAATGCAAATCCCGCTCTCTTTGGGAGCTCTGTGCATGAGGAGAAATTTGGAGATGAGAGAGCGATGGGCTTGGGTTGGAGAGGGCCGTGAGTATGCAAAAGAAGCAGCAAGGAGAGGAGGTCTGAAGGAGAGCATCTCCAGGCAGAGCAAAGTCTAGAGAGAAGTCACACGGCCAGACAAGTGCTGCATGAGCCTACTATAAAGGTCCAAAGGTATGCAAATCCAGTTGAGCATTGCACAGGCGTCTACCACTGTGTGTGTGTGTGTGTCCAGGTGAGCATGACACAGAAGTCTGCCAATGTGTGTGTGTGTGTGTGTGTGTGTGTGTGTGTGTGTGTGGTGTATCCATGTGAGCATGACACAGAAGTTTGCCAGTGTGTAGATCTAGGCGAGCATTGCACAGAAATCTGTGGGTGTGCAGGTCCAGGTAAACATTGCATAGAAATCCGCCAGTGTGTGTGTGTTTATGTCTATGTGAGCATAACACACATAATCTGCAGGTGTGTGGGGGTGTGTGTGTCCAGGAAAGCATTGCCCAGAAGTTTGCAGTAGCGTAGGTCAAGTTGAGCATTGCACAGAAGTCTGCAGGAGTGTGTGTGTGTGTGTGTGTGTGTGTGTGTCTAGGCAAGCATTGCAGATAAGTCTACAGGCATGCAGGTCTAGACGAGCATTGTACAAAGACACGCAGGTACACCTGCCCAGGTGAGCATGATGAGATCCTACAGATGTATCTATCAGGAATGTAATGGGAGTGTCGAAACCAGGCTTTCATAGGTGGATGGTGACAAGGTGACCCAGTGACCTCTTAGGAAGAGCCCAGTTGATATTTGCACAGGGGTAGGGGTGGGGCTGAGCTTGAGCTCCATGGAGTGCATCTGAGGAAGGTCCCTTGGAGGTGGTGTGAAGAGCAGGAGGCAGAGACCTGTTGTACAGCAAGTCAAAGACATTGACTTGTGGAAGGAGGAGGTCAGAGGGTCAAGAGACCAGTGTGGCTGGAGCTGGCAGGACTCAGAGTCCACGTGGGACGTAAGCGGAGTGAAGAGCAGTAGGGAGTGGGAACAGAGGTGCCCCTGGGACTGAGACTGGAAGGCTGGATGGAACCAAAGGCCCAAGTCCTGGTCACAGGCGTTTATTTAAAGGGCAGTCCACAGGCTTCGCCCTTCCTGCTCTAAACAAGAAGAGACTGGGCAGGAGTGGGGAAACATCTGCATTGAGACACTGATCGAGCTGGGCTGCCCAGGTCAGGATCCCATAGAAGGAAACAAAGGAAGCTATAACCTGCACAACAGGAGTCTGTGGGGGTGGGCAGGACCTTGTAGACCAATCCTTGAAGGCTCCCCAGGGTTGGGGGTGGCTTAATTCAGAACAACTGAGTAGAGACTGGGCTACACACTGAATCAAGATGATGACCTGGGGATGAGAGCCACTCCCATGGAATCTATGTCTGTGGTAACTGCATCTGAAGATATTCAGGATGGAAAACAACAACAACAACAAAAAAAACCCATGGGAATAAGTACTTTCTGTCATACCAGACTGAGGAGATACTGAGGATCAGCACTGGACAGGGGGCTTAGTAGGCAGAGTCATATTTTCATGACTACCCAACGGTGCCACTTGACCCACTGCCCTACTTTTAATTGCAGACACTGCCATGTGCATTCCTGGAAGTTATCTGCACACACAACATGATATCAGGAAGGGACATGGCAGATGTCTGGTCCTAGGTCCAAGCGGCATCTTCAAATGATGGCACTGTTGGTCCAATCACAGCCCTTCTCAATCCTACCAACCTTGTGCTGAGGGTTCCTCCAAGGTTCGGAAGGCTCCCTTCTAACCTGGCCACAAGCAGGGGTCTCATTAACACCAGACAGGACTGGCACTGGGTGAAGGAAGAGGCTTGCTCCTAGCAGGGGAAGTGACTCTTAAAGACCCCTAGGAAGATCTGGCTATGTTATGGGCACACAAGTTGCCCCAGCGGGATGGCAGTGTTAACTCTGCAGCTTTCACTATCGTCTCACCCCTGGGCTTTGGAGACTAACACCCACTCTGAGATTTCTGAGAACGGAAAGAGCTGTCACTCTTGTCACCCAAATATCTACCCATCTCTGAGACAGGGTCTCACTCTACAGCCCTGGCTGACCTAGAACTCATGATGTAGGCTAAGCTGACAACTCAGACTCAGAGATCCGCCAGCTCTGCCTCCGGGGTGCTGAGGTTGAAGGCCTGCACCATCACGTATGGCTAGTGTTTTTGAGAAGGGAGAAATTTCTTTTGTTCCCATTGAGAAGCCCAGCACAATACAGATGAAGTTTAAAGTCGCTAATTACATTTAGAACCAACTTCATTAATGCCTGCCATTGGCCCTGGATCTGAAGAGTTTCTTTTCAAGACTCCAATATGGGATATTCATCTTCAAGACAATGGACCCTAAAGGTTACTCTCACAAATTCTAACCTGAGCCACTCCCTGTAATCTTATAAGCCTGACCATTCCGAAGGGCATCTAAAAGAATGCTTACTTTCTTTCTAAGTCCTTAAGAATCTTACCTGCCTCATTTGGTTTTGTACAGGTAAGACAAATCTCCCTGTAAGTCCTGTGTTCCTCATTAATGTAACAAGGGGGTGTGACTCCTCTCCCTGACTGGATAATCTGAATTAGGAGATTGTTTATGGAATGGAGCTTCCTGACGCATCTGAGTAATTAAGGTGTCCAGGAAGGTGATCTTGGCGAAAAATAATATAAAAGTGGTACAGGAGTCCCTATCAGGGGAGGTATCAGCTACACCCATGACAGCTGAAGCCCTGAGGCTTCGTCCAACCTTCTGCAAGAGGGCTGCAGATCTCCCTTTGAGCCTAGGGCTCTCTTTGAAGCTTATGAGTCTGTTGGAGAAAGCAGCTTGTCTCAGTCACGGTCAGACGCCCCCATGCTGCCTGTGGGTGGTGGGTGGATCGATAGCAGGAAGCCTGGAGGCAGCCATGGCAGGACATGAACCATGGCAGCCCCGTCATGATCCGTGGCCTTTACCTGTGTAGCTGCGGACACCCTCACACCAGCCTCTGGTTATCAGAGGTTTGTCGAGACAGGGTTGCTCGTCTTCTGGTCTCAAGAGAAGACAGAGGTCTATGTTTGAAGAAGAATCACTAATTTTTCTGTGTTGGCTTTGAGAAGCACCAGGGAGAGCTATAAAATCACATCTTCATGCCAGTTCAAAGCTTTTCTGAGAACTGTTGTAAGGGGTCTTCACCCACCATTCGCCAAAGGAACTTCACACTCTCGCTTTCTTCTCTACTGAAAGTGGAGTTCCATCCTAAGGCTTCTACTTCTGAGCTCTGCCGTGTCTGCCTAATCCTTCTTCCTTGCACTCTGCTAACTTCAGTGTCTTGTAGTCAGGTTGGTTGCTCCTTGCCCCTTCTCCATGCTGGTGGGGAGTTAAATAGACGCTTCCCTTCCATGTGCTCACAGGGGAAGGGTGGTGGATGAGGTGGAGGAGTGTTTGTCCTTGGTCTGTGTCCCTCAGAGCACTTCTCTGCCCTCTGCCTGTCCCAGTCTCCCTCACTCTCCAAGACCTGGCCTCCTCTGAATAGTCCTTTCCCATTGAACTCTGAATCCATGTGGCCTTTATTTGTGCCCGAGGTGTGTCTGAGTGTTGTGTCTGCATGTATATATGTACACACCTGGTGCCCACAGAGGCCTGAGAAGGTGCTAGATCCTCCAGAACTCCGTTTAGAGATGCTTGTGAGCAGACACATAGGTGGTGCGAACTAAACCAGGGTCTGCTGTAAGAGTAACAAGGGCTCTTAGCAGCTGAGCCCCGCCCCCAGCGCCCTCATTCAGTTTCATCTCCAACTTCACACTGGGAGGTGAGAGCATCAACAGAAAAGTTCTGTAGGACAGACACACTCAACCCATAACCGCTGCACACCACTGTCTAGGTATCTGTTTTTGCTTCATTTCATTATTTTGTAGTTTTGCCCAACGCCTCATGCTACAGATCCGGGCTAATGAGACCAGCTCAGCTCAGGGTTGCAGTCGGGGACCTACAAAAGAAGCCTCTCTCTTTTGGTAGCTGGTCCCTGGCTGAATGAACCTTCCACCAAGCAGGAAGGCTACACTATAAGAATTTATCTCTTAAATATGAAGCACACTGAAAGCAATTGAACTCCTTCTCTTGAGCTCAATAAAGCCTCTACTTGATACTTCCAATGCTCTCCTGACCCAACCCACTTTATCCAAATCCTACTCATGAGGCAAATGCGTTTTCATTAGTGACAAGATATTTTTAAAACGTGATGATCATAGCCTTCCATTAACCGGCCATCCCCTTGAGCCTGGGGTGGGAATTCGCACAGACTTCCCGCATCTTTGTATCGATTCGATAGGAATGGATGGTAATGGGGTCTGTTCGCAGTGTGGTGTGCAGTTTCAGAATCAAAAGCCTTCTATTTATGTGCTATGCACCGTTAGTTGTTTATAGATTTCTCCCTCTTCATGTGGAGAACTTTTGATATTTCTGATTTATAAAATCAATTTTTCATTTCTGTTGCATTTTTCTCTATTTAGGATTATGATTGCTTGGGCTAGATGGTCTCTGGAAAACCATGACTGTGCATTTGCAGGGAAATTAATGAGAAAAATTAGGTCCCTCTGCAGTGGCCTCAGAGTTTCACACTCTCTCATTCAATAGGAAATCTTGGAGTCTCAGACTTGCCGCCGAAGCACAGAGGAATAAACTTAGCAACACACTTCTGAAGACAGTGCATTTTGTTCCTTCTGGACCCAGACTAGTTCCCACTCATATCCAGCAGTCACTTGAAGGACTACCCCAAAGCTGATTGCTAACTAGAGTCAGCTGACCTTCAGCAGGGTCACCTCTGCCCAGGAAGAGCCTCACATCAAGTAACCTGAGGCTGATTCTGACTGTTGCTGTGTCAGGCAGCTGTTGTATGGTCCCAGGCTTCTCTGCCTTTAGTTCTTGGATTGGAGGATGGACAGGAAGGATCCACGGTGGCTTCTCTGTGTGCTCACCCAGCTTTAAACAGTAACTAGTTTCAGCAGCCCCTAGGTAATGTAAATGGGGGTGTTGCAACTGTGCATCTTAGTAACGCCTTTATGTGAGCTCGCGAGCATCTCAGGTCAGGGGCTGTGGCATCCTTGTATCCATGCGGATTTCCACAGCGGGAAGAAGAGGTGATGCTCACTGCAGAGTCACTGATCTGGCTCTGAGGGTAAAACCAATCTGTGCTACCTTACTCATCCTCAGCAGTGTCCCCCACACTCACTGTCACCCATCACAGCTCATGTTCAGTCACATGAGCCCTGCACATGAGCCCCAGAGTCCATTCACACACCAGCCTGAAAGAGGATTAGGGGCAATTGCTAATTTTGTTAAATAACATGGAGCTGCTACAGCTTAACTGTAGGGCACTCTCCCACCCCATGAAAAAGCAGTGGTGATGCTTCTATGTCAGTGTTCTTCACTTATGAGAATTTGATGACTGTCTGGCCACAGCAGACAGAGCCCTGAGGTTTGTATCTGTTTTCTGGTTGGCTACTATCGCTAGCTAAAGAGAACATTTCAAACACCCATCTTGAAGCAACTTTTGAAAAGCCACCTTTGGAGAGAAGGGTTCATCCTTTCCCCACTGTTTAAGAACTTGGCTGTAAAAAGACATGATCTTTGTCATCAGTATCAATAACCCAGAGTGGCTGGGCATGAGTGCGCACAGCTTTACCCTCAGTGCTCAGGGGACAGAAGCAGGCAGAATTCTCTGAGTGTAAGGCCAACCTAACCTGATCCACATGGCCAGTTCTGGGCCAGCCAGAGCTATGTGGTGAGACCCTGCTGGTCATTAACGCAGAGACCCACAGCACACTGGACAGTGGGCAGAGAGTGAGAGGCCTTGGAGCACTCAGTCCTAAGTGGGGTGTCTCCATTAAATACCTCCCATCAAGGCTCGGAAATCTACTTGAAAAGGGGGCAGAAATAATGTCAGAGCCAGGGGTGGTGGATGACTGTGTTTTGCAATGACAGGGTATCTATCCTGGATAAAAGGACAAGAAAGGACAAGAAATGCCACGAAAATCACTCCACACAACAGACATCAAGGAAAGATTTATTGTGTGTATGGGGGGGATGACTTGAAAGGGCTCCTCTGAGTAGGGAAAAGAGAGATGGAGGGGGGAAGGGAATGGGAGAGGGGAAGAAGGGAGGGAGGCAGGGAAGGACATGAAGACCTAGGGAGACAGGGACACAGCAGGCTGTGCTGGTGTGAACTTTATGGGGTGGGGGTCTGGAGCATGTGCATAATAATGGTCTTTAGAATGACTTGTCATATGGGCCTGTAGTGATGAGGGTGATGGAAGGCGGGGTGAGGGATGGGAAGAGTCTCGTTCTTGAATGTGGGGGTTCTAACTATGACGCCATAGAAACAGGACTGGCAAAATGGTTCAGCAGGCAAAAGCACCTATTATGCAAGACTGAGGACATAGAGGGATCCCCAAAACACAAATAAAAAGAGACCCAGCTCCTGAGAGCTGTCTTCTAACCACATACCCCGTTATCATACACTTCTCATCCATCAGTCCTGGAGAATCTCCCACAGAGGTGTGTCCCTTCTCAGGAAACTCCAGAAACCTCCTGTGTTTGTGGTCATGCCTATGAACAAACACAATGGAATGCGAAGATGGGAGTTAGCGTCAGGTCACAGGGTAAGAAGGCCCACATCCCTACCCGCTGGATGGAGGGGCATGTGTGCATTTGCTTATTAGTCAGTGATGGAAGTTTGGGCACTTGATACATGCAAGACAGATGACACTCCACCCTCTGGAGTTACATTTCCACGCCCACCCCAGCTCTCTGATCTCAGCAGCCCCAGGTTGGAAGATGTGGCTGCATCTCTCTACACCAAGGCCCTAATAATCTGACGCCTGACATCCAGGAAGCCCAGAGTAAGTGAGAGTGGGCCAGAACTTGCTGGGGTCTCACGTGTGTTAGAACATGGCCTTTTCTATAAAGGGGGTTTCTGGTGGGACTCCCAGAAAGCGACAAGTTTACAATAGGCAGAGGTAGAAAGCCTTAAGCAGATACCATTGGTTGTATTAGGATTCTTGATTCTCTACTTTCACCAAGTTCCAACTTAAGGCCTCTTTTCCTTCTCACGCCCATAATGTTCCCATCCTCCCGTGCCTCAATCTTCAGCTTCTTGTTTTCCTCTCCTAGGAGGCGTGGGTTTACTTTTAGAAAAATTAGACTTCAGACCCTCTTCTCCCAGCCCCCTGACCCGACCTCTCTTAGAGAATTTCTTTCAGAAAACCTACCATTGTAAATGACTTCTTTGCCCCTTTGAGATGCAAATGTGTCCCAAAGCCTCTGGTGAGTTTTAGAAACCTGTGCTTTCTTTCTCCTGTTTGTTTGTAATGTAAATGTGGAGGAAGATAGAGCCCTCTGTCTCGGGTTTCAGTGGGAGGGAAGGGACACTCACTAATACAGACACCTAGTTCTGGGCTGAGGAACTACCTCCTAGAAGAAAGCTGAGAATCTACTTAGTATTTGGGAAACACCAATTAGAAAAGTCTTCACTGAGCGTGAATTGCACGCCTGCAATCCATGATTTGGGACTTGGTGGTAGAGGGAGCAGAAGTTGAAGGTCAGGACTGGGAAGAGACAGCTCAGAAGCTAAGAGTTCAGATTCTTAGCAACTATATAGAAAGCCAGGTGTGGCTATGGCCAACTTCTGTAACCCCAGAGCTGTGCAGGGTGGGAGACCCATCAACCCTTTGTTGAAGGGGCATTAGCCAGAAGCACAAATTCAAAGTGAGCAGAGAGAAACTGTAGCCCAGAGGTAGGGCTGGGGACTGGGTACTAAACTTTTAATCCACACAGCCCTGCTTAGTACCTGCTCACTATGGACAGCGGAGGATAAGAAAGGCTGGATCACACATTGTAGGACCAGGGGGAGGGAAAGGGACCCGCCAATACCTGGATGGGATTATTTTAGAGGGTCTCATTTTCCTTCCAGTACATGGAATATGGACAGGTAACAGTAAGTGACTAGGCCTGCAGAAGGAGCTTGAGATGGTTTACTTACCTTAGTGATGTTTAAATTACTTTTCTCAGAGAGTTCTTACCAACTTACCAATGCTAGAAAGGTTTGGTGCTTGACACACCTCACCCGGAACTTTCCTGCCTTTTATGAGCTGTCAGACTAGAGCTTACACACACACACACACACACACACACACACACACACACACACACACACACATACACACACACACACAGCAGGATCATTAAAAACTTTCATAAAATAAACGAATGTAATTCTAGCTCAGAAGTGACAGCACGAAGGTAGTGACGGAGAAGCCAGTTCCGTGTGCTCACATCATTTGTTTCTGTTATGGGAGTTAAGGAAAGCCTTGAGTGACTTTGTGAAGGTCCTTGGGCAGGCTAATAAATGAGAAGCCCGGCTTTTGTCACAAACGTATTCTAATTAGAAGACTGCTCAATTTTCTTTTCTCATCCAGAATTAGAGGAAGAACAGGCTCAGAGAGGCTTAGCCTTCAAGGTAATTAAAACTCAGAATTAGCTTCTTTGTTTCCCAAGTGTCTGACGAGATCATGGTTAAATTTACATAAGTATCTGAATATTTTCAAGTCTCACTCCCACCCGTATAAAACAAGGCACTCACTTCAAGGGAAACAAGAAACAATTTATTTTGAGTCAGTGTGAGTGACCACGGCCCAGGATCATGGGTTAAGGTGGCCCTGTATGTCATCATCCAACATGGAAGTAGTTACAAAAACCTTTTATACCCACATAGCCAGACAGTCAGAAATCAAGGCAGCCTATCCTACACAGAGAGCACCAGGGCAGTGAGAAGCCTAGTCTAAAAACAAGGCTTTCCTCTGGTCTCCACATATGTGCAAACATACATACCTGCTCGTGTGCGCCCTGGCACACAAATGCACGCACACCAAAAGAGGGATAGTTATATTGCTATTACAGCTGTACCTCTGCAAACACATCTACACGGCCTCAGATATTTTCAGCACGCGATAATCTGAACAAGACACCCAATCTCAAGGCTGTGTTATCACAAGTCTCTTGTTGGCCTCCTTTCTCACATCATTCAACTTTCCAAGGTCCTGTGTATCTTCCACTAACGATATGCTAAGAGACAACAAATTCTGTTTCTAATGAGTTCTTCTGGTCACGAGGCTGGAGAGTAATTGGAATAACTATTAGAAGGATTCAAAGCACAATAACAATTAGAATAATTAGAGGAGCAATAAGAGATGGTTTAATTTAGAGGAGAATATTAAGAGTTGAAGGTCTAGTGTTTTGCTGTTAAGCATTATTGTCTAGGAATTGTTCTGCTTATGCACAACAACTTTTAGGGACTAGAATAAAAAAAATGCGCCAGTGTCACTTCAAGGCACCCAGTTGTCCCTCAGTGCAGTGTGCAGCTGCCATCACTCCCACGGGAAATCTGCTCAACTTAAATGGTCGTTTTAGAATGCAGTTCATGTTGGAATGTGCTTGTTTGTCCCATTAAGAATATAATGAATATTGGTCAAGCACAGTGGTGCATGTCTTTAAGCACAGCACTTGGGAGGTAGAGGCAGGGAGATTTCTGTGAGTTCAAGGCCAGCCTGGTCTACACAGCCCACATAGCAGGTTGGGTTTCAGGTTAGTCGGGGCTACATATAGATAGATAGATAGATAGATAGATAGATAGATAGATAGATAGATAGATAGATCTAAATAGCAATGCATTATCAGCACAGGAGAGACTGTTAATTTACATATCTTCATATGCATTATTATATACATTTCATTGTAGCTGATAGGTCCTGGTCTGTTCCTATGTCTCAGACCCAGTCAGGCTCATTCTGCACTATGAAGACTCAGAAGTCATGCAAAGAAGGGTTGCCTGGGTTCTGATTGCTCAGGCCAGGTTCCACGCTGGGCTGGAGTCTTCTCAAAAGACATCTATTCTCATTGCTCTGGGTCAGCCTTAGAAGTGTGAGGTTTGGGGTGGGGAGTGGAGAGCGGCTTATGAGTGTGTACTGGTTCAAACTATCCACTGAGCAAAAACAAGCAATCTGTCTTAGAAGCTCTGACCCCCAGCCCCAGGCTCAGCCCCAGAAGGTATTTGGGGATGAGTTCAGGCAGACCCCTGAAAGGTCTGAGGCTGGACCACTGCAGACTCTGATGAAGAGGTATTATCTGTGTGTGAGTGTGAGAGAGAACGTAAACGTGTGCATGCATGTGATACACACACGTGAGCGTGTATACAAGACATGGACATGGATGCCAATTCATTACCACCTCAGGATCTGCACTCTTGCTGTCTCCCTGCTCAGGACTTCGATCCTTGTCTTCTATTGCTCAGCTGCCCTCAGTGTCACTACTTAAACTGCTTCTGTCTGCACCACTTCCCCTCGGATGGTCTCCTTTTCTGTCCATCTCCCCGAAAACCATCTTAGGGCCTCAACGGAGCTTTCAAAAGGCAGATTTGTTTCATTGTGTGAACCCATCTCCGTCAGCCACAGTCCTCTCTCCATCCTGGTTGGAGTGTTGCAGAGGGAAGGAGGCCTAGGGCTTCTTGCCTGGGGTGTCAAATGAACTGAGTGGAAGAAATGCAACAAACTTGTCCATAGTGGGCGGAACGGAGTGAACATTGGGCTCTGTTCAACCAACCAGACGCAGGCCAGCACAACCATTCTGCCCTCTCTGACACTGGCAAACTGGAAGGATTCCGGGGTAGAACTTTGAAAGTCTTCTCTGTTGGATAGCTCCTTTATTTATTTATTGTTTGCTTGCTGGCTGTCTCCTCCCTCTAGAAATAAGCTCTGAGCAAGCAGGAGGCTCATCTCCTTTGCCACCCTTGTCTCTGCGGGTTTGAGAAAGGCCCAGCCCCCAATAACTGACAGACGTATAGATGGCATGCTTTTTTAAAAATAAATTTATTTTTTTCACAAAACAATCTTCTCTCATTTTACATAGCAGTCCCAGTTGCCACTCACTCCCCTCGTCCCGCTCCCTCCACCTTCCCCCTACCCCACCCCATATCCACTCCTCAGAGAAGGTAAGGCTTCCTATGGGGAATCAAAAAAGTCTAGCACATCACTTTGAGGCAGGACCGAGGCCCTCCCCACTAAATCTAGGCTGGGCAAGGTATCCCTCCAAAGAGAATGGGCTTCAAAAAGCCAATTCAAGCAGCAGGGATAAGTCCAGATGCCATGGCCAGTGGCCCCGCAGACTGCCCCAGCCATGCACCTGTCACCCACATTCAGAGGGCCTGGTTTGGTCCTATGTTGGTTCCTCCACTGTCAGTCTGGAGTCAGTGAGTTCCCATTGGCTCAGGTAAGCTGTTTCAGTGGCTATCCCCATCATGGCACCTTTGCTCATATTATTGCTCCTTCCTCTACTCGACTCCACTTTGTGAGCTCAGCCCAGCGCTTAGCTGTGGATATCTGTATCTGCTTACATCAATTGCTAGATGAAGGTTCTATGATGACAATTAAGGAAGTCACCAATCTGATTATAGGAGAAAGCCAGTTTCAGGTACCCTCTCCACCACTGCTTAAAAATGGCAATCCTACCAAAAGCAATCTACTAATCCCATGCAATCCCCATCAAAATCCCAATGCAATTCTTCACAGACCTCGAAAGAACAATACTCAAATTCATATGGAAAAATAAAAACACAGGAAAGTCAAAACAATCCTGTATAATAAAGGAACTTCAGACGCTTACCATTCCTTGGTACTGGCATAAAAACAGACAGGTGGACCAATGGAATCAAACTGAAGATCCTGTTATTAATCCATATACCTATAAACACCTGACTATTGACAAAGCTAAAATTATACAATGGGAAAAAGAAAGCATCTTCAACAAATGGTGCTGGCATAACTGGATATCAACATGTAGAAGAATGAAAATAGATCCATATCTATCCCCATGCACAAAACTCAAGTCCAGATTGACCAAAGACCTCAACATAAACCCACCACATTGAACTTCATAGAAGAGAAACTGGGAAGTAGCCTTGAATGCATGGTCAACAGAAGACTACTTTGTAAATATAACTCCAGTAGCACAAACACTGAGAAAAACAATTAATGGGACCTCCTGAAACTGAGAAGCTTCTGTAAGGCAAAGGACGCAGTCAATAGATGGTATGTTCTAACGTAAGGAATAGCCAAAACTTGCAGACTCAGACAAATAGTACAAATATGGATTATTGTTCAAATCAGAGAATATCTACCTCTTTTTGTGTGCCCTTTTTCTATTTTCTCCTGAGTCTATGTGGAGCCCTGGCTGGCCTGAAATTCACTATGTAGACCTGGCTAGCCTGGAACCCACAGAGATCCTTAAGTAAATGGTGGGATCAAAAGCATGGTGCCACACAGAGTGGAGTGACAGGCAGTCTTGAGCTACCCTGCCAGATGCTGGAAAGGAAGCTCACATCCTCTGCAATGGCCATGCAGCTCTCTAACCACGGTCCTATTGTCCAGCCAGGGATGAAGCATTTTTTCCACAGGAATTGGCTTTGCACACACTCCTCTTGCAGCTTCAGAGCTAAAGTTGCAAATCTACATTTGTTTGGATATGGAAACCCTGCCAGGTAATACTTTGTTCCCAGGATGCTCTAGGCTTTTTCTGATGGCTGGAGGAAAAACACAGTAAAGATGTCAATGATCATTTTCTTACAATGAACATTATTTCACCTGAGTTCCTCCTTGTGCAGGATGTCACCCCCGAGTCCCTCATTAGCGCAGGATGTCAGGAATCCACTTTCTCAGACATCCCCTTTCATCCTGTCGTTCCAGGTCAATTGATGGCTTTTATCCTTCAAGCCAATGACCAGATATCGTTGTTACCTGACCTTCATCTCCAATCTGTGGGCACACGAGGTTTTTCAGTTCTCTTTCTGTGCACTGCTCATTAGGCAAATTTGACAGCACTGTGCCTTCATCCTGCATGAATCCAACTTCGCTTCGTAGAAACTCAGAGGAAGGGCAGTGATAGCAGATTGTCTTTGCAAATTGGACATGAACTGTTGCTGCAAAATGAAAGACAATTATATATTTTTAAATTATATAATTAATGAAATATAACTAAATAGCAGCAATAATACGTTTTTATTATTATTATCACTGCTATTGTTATTTAGAAAGGGTTTCTCTGTGTGGCCCTCGCTATCCTAGAACTTACTTTGTAGACCAGACTGGCTTCAAACTTAGAGATGCACCTGCCTCTGTCTCCCAAGTGATGGAATTAAAGGTGTGTGCTACCATGCCTGGCTCTACCGTTTATTTAAATTGTGTGTGTGTGTGTGTGTCTGCATGTGGATGTGCGTTCAGTGCTTACGGAGGCCAGAAGAAAATGTTGGGTCCCCTAGAGCTGTAGTTATAAGCAACTGTGGACTACCCAGTGTGATTGCAGAGAACTGAACTTAGGTCCTCTGCAAAAGCAGTACTATGTCTTAACTGCTGAGCCATCTTTCTAGCCCTGACATGATTATGTTTAAATACAGCTTACTATTTTCTTAGGCACAAATCTGGCTTATCATTGTTTAGCCAGACAAGAGAATTTTATAATAAATTCATTGTAAACAAGCTCATGTTTCCAGGAAGCAAATTTCAGAAGAGCTGGAGTGGGTGTAATTGGGACCCAAGGAGTTATGAGGCCTCATATTCATGATTCTCTTAACTGCGGTTGACTTAAGACCAAATTACTGTAGGTTAACTAACCTTTGATGAAGTTTGTGAGGCCATGTAATTAATACATTTGGACCAATAGGGGACCAGGAAGGATCACTGAATTTGATTAATTAGTTTCAGAAGAACACATTCCTGAAAGACAGCACCTTATTTGGGTAGAGCCACACACTTTGGGAATTTGGGGAGTGTAAACAATGACTCTCTGTTGGGTTTTTGCTTTACCAAGAGACCTGTAGTATATGCCAGGTAACTGGAACTGAACAAATAGTCTGATTTTACCACAGTGCCTCTTGGCATGTCACAGATGCCTGGACTCCTCAGTTCGTAAAAGTCCTACTTGGCTTCTGTTCATGTGTCCTGGAATACTTCCCATTGTGGGGGTCTCAAGAAACGTGTGAAGTGGGTATTTGGGGGTTCCTTCTGGCTAAGGCTTCCTTTCTCATTCCTCTGGTCCTGTTTCTTTTTGCTTTGCTTGTCTGGGGTTGAAATCCAGGTGTTTTGAGGTTTTGAGAGCATTAGCTGTGAGTGACCCACAGATGGAGGTTTTGCCTTCTCAGTGAGAGCCGCTGATCACAGATGGGCCGAGGCCTCTCAGAAAATGGTATCCATCTTCTTTGGGAGTCAAGTACACAGCAATCAGAGCCACCCCTAAGATTTCAGACACCTGACTCTGTGTGGAACCTTTAAGATGAGTGTGTCCCCAAAGAGCATCAGAATGTCTCTCTCACACACAGAGGGCTCTGGAGCTATACACATGTAAGTCCTATTATGCTCCATCTTCCGGAAGTATGACTGCATCTGCCTAGGCTTTCTTGGGCACAGATCACGAAGGCTGCTTGCTCCCTGCTCCCTGCTGGATCTACAGAAGTATCACCTTTGCTGACTCTCAGAGCCGATGTGTGACCATTACTGATTATGCCCTCTCTCTCTTCATTCCTTTGCCAGTGAGAGGGGGAACCAGAATGTTCTCCCCCAGAGCGTCCATCTTCTAGAAGCAGATAAGACGACAAAGCATCTATTGCATAAAAGGGAAATGGACTTATTTGCATCATCCTTGCTTAGCTCGTGTTTGGGTGGCCCTGTCGGTAGAATTCATGGGTGTAGCTTCTGAAACTGCTACAAGACACAATCTCACAGCAAACTCCCTGGTCCCCTGCCTCTAACAGTCTTTCCACCAATTCTTCCAGAATGTTCTCCAAGCCTTATGTTCAGGAGATGGAACTGGGATCCCCAACTCTGCATCTTGTTTGGTTATGGGTTTCTATAACGGCCTCTGTATGTTGTGAAGAGAAGTTTCCATGATGAAGCATGAGGACTCCACTTATCTGTGGCAATGAGGACAAATATTTGGATGTAGTCAGGGATTATGCTGCTCTAGTAAAGTGGTGGTCATAGGTTCTCCTCCAAGATCCCTGATCTCACTAGCTCTGGGTAGCATGCTCACATGGGTGGGGAAGCTCATGAGCACTGACCCTACACAAATAACTACAGATAGCTAAGAAATGTTGGGTCTAGAAGAAATAGTCTTTCCTAAGGAAGAACATACCAATTGTCTATCCAATTCAAAAGCTCAGCTCTGTGCATGTGTGCGCGCGCACGCGTGGGGTGCACGCACACGCGTAGCAGCAATTAATGTAAACAGAGGCCTTAATGTTTGAAGGGGGAAAGGGAAGGGTGAGATGATAAGAAAGAGAGAAACAAGGTGAGACTCTGCTGGCTCACAGCTTGTGCATGCACATGACAACTGCAGGAGCCATGGGGCAGGTCATCTTGTGCATGCACATGACAACTGCAGGAG
>NC_022010.1:10800384-10829517 GCF_000317375.1 Microtus ochrogaster
CATAGGGACAGGTCATCTTGTGCATGCATAGAACACCTGCAGAGCCATAGGGACAGGTCATCTTGTAGGCAGACACTCTCAGACTAAAGTGGAGGAAACCTTTCCTTGCTATTGAATCTATCCTTATTGAATACTGGAATGTATTATTCATTCCAAAGACGACATTATATTATAAAAAATAAATAAAAAACCAAAAACTACTCACAAAACTCCCAGGTACATGCTTAGACAAACACATAGACCCATGAATACTCACCTTGCCTTTTCACCCTCCATCTTGTAGGCAGAGTTCAAGGGGTCAAAAAACTGCCAAGCATCTTAATTCATCCCATTAGAATGTCTTTCTATTTTGAAAATTACAGATATAAAAGGATTGGGGAAGTCATTTATAAGAATTGCTTTGTTTAATCAGGAATGATTGTAGGAAGAATCAAAATGACATAACTCCTGTGGTGGCCTGAATGACAGATGTCCCCACAGGCTTGGGTATTGGAACACTTGGTCACCAACAAGTGGTGCTGTTTGGGAGGGTGGTGGAACCTTTAGGAGGTGGAGTTTTGATGAAGGAAGTGCATCACTGCGGGTGGGCTTTGAGCGCTCAGAGCCTCATCTTGCTCCCTGTTCTCTCTCTAATTCGTGTAGTGCTTGAAGGTGTGAGCTCTCAGCTTCCTGCTCTGGTCACCTGTTGGCATGTCTCCCCACCATGATGGACTCTTCTCAGTCTGGAACCTTAAGCCAAATGAATTCTTCCTTCTATAAGTTGCCTGTGCGCACAGTGTTTTGTCACAGCAACCAAAAGTAACTGCTACAAGCCTTAAAAGTTGCAATTAAGGAATCAAGATAATTCTGAACCATCGCTTCCTGGAAGGATGGATCTAGGCCCTCATCAGAAAAGATACAGGTCTTACAGCTTCTGCCAAAGCTGCCCCCAGGCTTATCGTAGTGACTCTGTAAAATCTACTAAGGAGAGCGAAGTTGTTAGTGTAAGAAATCACCATTGATTTGGCAGCTGAGGAAGTGCTCATTATCAGTGCTTACTATATCTACCTCTGGAAAAGTGCTGGCTAAGGAAGAATGAGGCTGCTCACACCAGGAATAAAGGTAGATTTTACCTTAAAAAGGTCGGAAATGCAAAGAAAAGTGGAGAGGCAGAGTTGCCGTAAGATCGTCCTGTTACTGTAGAGAAGCAAGGCAGTAGGTGAGTTGCTTGTTAGGTGCTCGTTAAAGAGCCAGAGGGAGGATTTCCTAGAGCCTTTATGCTGAAAAAAAAAATCTGTGTTTGAGATAAATTAACATAGCAAAATCGGCCAGATAGGAAATCTGTGGCTCTCAACTTTCCCTCAAGAAAATATGGAAGATTAAAGAAGCGAATAAGAGATGATAAATGCCTATCTGTCCAATGTCTTACTTTGTTGGCCTTGTATTTGGATGGATCGTTTTGGCTATTTTAGGAAGGAGTTTGACCACCATAACTAACTGGAGGTCACCTGTGTTCCTGCTTGGTTCCTTTCTTCCTGTGTTCTATAACGTCGTGACTAAGGTAGTGACTAACTTTTCTCATCAATGTGAATATTACTGATTCGTTGTGTTGCTGTGATAAACGGGAATGGCCAAGAACAATTTAAGGGAGGAGAGGGTTTGTTTAGGGTACATTTCCAGGGTCTAGCCCAGAATTGAGGGAATTCAAGACAGAAACTCAAAAACCATGAGGAACATTGCTTACAGGCTCACTCACAGGTTCATGCTGAGCTAGGTTTCTTATGTAGCCAATGACAACCTGCCTAAGGAAAGGTGCTACTCATGGTGGACGGGGTCCTCCAACATCAATTGATCCTCAGGACAGTACCTCCACCTGAGACATGCCCACAGGCCAATCTGATCTGATCAATCCCTCATCAGTCAAGGCTAACTAGGACAATGATACAATTATACAACTAAGGGGTGACCTGGGAGCTGATAAACCACCATTTCTGGGTGCTTCTGTGAAACTGGTTCTTGGAGGATGAGTTAGTAGATTGGCTAAGGAAAATGTATACTCATCAAGATGGGCAGGTATCATCCGGGGCCTGCTGGCTTGCTTAGAGCAGAGGACACTGTGTTGCTGCTCTTGGTGCGAGCTCATGTCCAGTTACATCCACTTTCCAGATGATGAAACTCCATTCTTTTTCACAAGTGAGTCATACTCCACGGCATTTCCAGACATTTGGAGGAAAGTCTCTCATGTTTCTTCTAATGCTTTTTTTTTGTTGGTCTCTGCAGTTTCCACTGATCTCCAGCCACACGCTCGCTGCCTGCTCAGCTCTGTTCCCGAGGGACATTGATTATGCATAGCTTTCCTTAGAACACATTTTTATGTTTTCGCAGTCGTTTTTGATTTTGAAGATTTTTCATTTGAGGCCTTTTAGTCAGTAACCTGGAATTATGAAATGTTTGAGGTTATAATTTATTTTTAATCTAATATTTTCACTCATCTCACACATGTAGCTTACATTTTAGAAATTCAACACATTGACAACTTATGTTCTATTTTTCATGACCCCATATTATTTATACTATAGCTTTTTATTGTATATAGTATAGTCACGATAACAGTTAAGTCCCTGATAGTGTTTTATGTTATATTTGACTTCTGTTTTTAATTTTCCTTTTCCCCCCTTTTTGTTGTTGTTTTGTCTGAGACAGAGTCTTATTCTCTGGGCACAAGCTCTTCTTTTTTTTTTTTTTTTAATTTTTGAGACAGGGTTTCTCCGTAGCTTTTGGTTCCTGTCCTGGAACTAGCTCTTGTAGACCAGGTTGGCCTCAAACTCACAGAGATCTGCCTGCCTCTGCCTCCCGAATGCTGGGATTAAAGGCATGCGGCACCACCGCCCTGCGCACAAGCTCTTCTTGAAGCAATCCCCCTACTTAAAATTCCTGGGATTCCCAGCATCTGTCATTCATTATACCTGGCTGTGAGTTATTTTAATTGACTGATTTTCCTACTTGTTATGGTTAAAATTTTTATGCCTCCTTGAATTCCTTAAAATTACAGATTGGATATCAAATATAAATTTCTACTTGTTAGATCGTCAAAAATATTTTAAGCACTATTCTTCAAGTTTCTATGTCACACGGTTTTGCCTGGAAATTATCTGTCCCTTCTGGAGTTCTTAAAGATTTTTGCAAGGAAGATTACCCTGGATCAAGAACTTGATTTTCTCAGCTAATGACACCAGGTATTTTAAGTATTCTAAATAACTGTGATAGAAGCAGGAGGCCCAATGAGCCAGCCTGTGTGAACTGGCCTGTGTGTGCATGTTTTACATCAGTGTGAGCAGCATTTGGGACTCACCTGTGTCTCATGCAATATGGCAAGTGTGGAGAGGTGTTGCCCTCATGACTGCATTATCTTATAAAAAACAAAAGTGGAGGCTTGTCCAGACATCATTAAAAACTCTAATTATGGTCTGTAAGTTAATCAGAAGGGGATTACCTGCCCCTTCTCGTCCTATTCAGGAGTCCCGTGAAAGGAGAGCCACAAGTCCCTGCTCTCACACAGGTGGCTCTTTTGCCTCATTGCTACAACTGTTCCTGCGGCAAGGAGGTGGTGGATTCTAAGAGGAGCATGGGAAAACCAGCAAAGACCTCTTTCCCAACCTGTGCTTTCAAAAGGATCCGCATCCAGCTCTGCCTTGGGGAAATTCTGGGCTTGGGGGACCAGAGAGACAATGGGAAATGAAGAAAGTACTTTACATGGTATTGTTGCAGTTTGAGTGTAGGGTAGCCCCACTGGCTCCTGTGTCTCAATGTGTGGTCTCCAACTGGCTGTGCGATTGGGGTTGTAGAACCTTTGGGACTAGCGACAGAGGGTGGTAATGAGTCACAGGGCAGAACCCTGAGGTTTGTCGTGCAGCTCTGATCCTAACCAGAGTGCTCTGTTTTCTGCTTTAAAAAAATAAAAAATAAAAAAAAATAAATTTGCTGTCTAAGTTCTCTGGGATTGTGATTTTTGGGCTGTTTTTTTTTTCTTTTTATCTTTAAAAATCACTTATGAGTGAGTGCAAGTGACACGGAGTCTTTCTGTGTCAGGGTTACCTCACTCAAAATGATGTTTTCTAGCTCCATCCATTTTCCTTAGACAACAATGAGGACACTAAGAGAGACATACATAGATCTAATCTACATGGGAAGTAGAAAAAGACAAGATCTCCTGAGTAAATTGGGAGCATGGGGACCTTGGGGAAGGCTTGAAGGAAAGGGGAGAGGGAGGGAGCGGAGCACAGATTAATGTAGAGCTCAATAAAAATAAAAAATTAGAGCTCAAAAATAATTAATTATTTTACATCCTGACCTCAGTTTCTCCTCCCTCCTCTCCTCCTGTTCCCTCCGCCCCTCCCTCAACCCACTCTTTTGAGCAGAAAGGGGTGAGCCTCCCATGGGTGTCAACAAGACATGGCATATCAAGTTGAGGAAACCAAGGAATCCTGCTGAAGAGAGGGAGGAAGAACTGTACAAGCCAGAGGGGTCAAAGAAATCACAAGGGACCCACAGAAACAACTAACCTGGGCACAGAGATCTCAGAGTCAGCCAGGGAGCCTGCAGGGAACCAGCCTAGGCCATCTGCGCATGCCTCCTGACTTCTAATCTGAGGTCAGTCACAAGTTCTCCTTGTCACAAGTTCCTGTTGCCACTCAACCACTCTCCTTCAGTGCGGTCATGGGCTATGAGCAAAGTGATTGTTCCTATCAGTTCCCTTTGTGAGACAACCTGTCGTAGCAACAAGGAAGTAACAGGTACACAGACGCGATGACGTGGAATTGGGCCTTAAAGAAGGAGAAGCCTAGTTGTTTGCATGGCATAGCGGATGAGATGGAGTAAGTCAGGCAGGGAAGGAGCACTAGAGCACGTTTTCTCTCAGATGTAGAAAAGCAAATGAGGGAAAGGGGAGGGAATGTCAATGGAGGGCAGGAAAAGATGGTCAGGAGGGGTGGAAACAATAAAAAAAACCGCGTGTGTGTAAATGTCACAGTGATTTTTACAATTAGATGCACTGATAACCATTAATTTAAACATAATACAACAATTAATGAGCATCTTCCTTACTGTGTGTGGACCCTTGACATAAAGCAATTGAAGTCGCAGCACCATTAGGTTCTCATCAGATGGGTGGGGACGGTGGGGCTGCAGGCCAGAGTTTCTCCTCTCACTCTCTAGGCTGATCTGCCTGTCACTGGACAGCTCCTTCCTTCCTCTGCTTGCCTACCGGAACTGTCCTCACTGGGTCAGGCAAAGGTAAGAGCCGCTGCTCTCAATCCAGGACATTCCTGGGTGGTTTTCTTCTGTCTCAGTCCTGTTTATTGAGCCACGGTCCCGAGTTTCTTTCGGTATTTTCAGCTCATTTTCACCAGCTCTGCATTCTGCTGGACACTGTCTAGGGCCCCTGTCCTTTATCGGTGCCTAGAAACCCTCTCAGGGGTAATGCTGGGAACTCCATCCCAGTGTCCTAAACACTGGTAGCCTCTGGCTGTTTACAAACGTTCACTTAAGTGCAGAGTGCTCACCTTCATCATTATTAACCTTTGGGACCAAAAATCTTCACCGTTCTATGTCATTGGACGTCACATGATCCACGAGAGAGGCCAGCAGCCCCCACCCAGGGTGACACCCAAACGTGACTCTAGACATTGCAGCTTTTTGCTTGGTGGCCAAATTGCTGTCAGTTGAGAATTAATGTTCTAATCAGGGGCAGAAAACAGAGAGTATACACGTATATTTACCAGTCAGACACAGGAAGGTAGCTCCAGGCTCAATTAACGTTTGGCTTCTTGTTTCCCAGAAGGATAATTACATCCCTGGAATGTTTCAGAGTGTCCTGCTAGGAAATTGAATCTGTTCGATCAATTAAACCAACATGGGTTGAATTCCTACGGCGTCAGGCAGAGGGCCAGCCGCTTTGGTTGGAACAGGAAGCTGGGTGTGACTTGATCCACATGGAGTCATTTTCAGTGCTTGCCCTGATGATCAGCTTTGAGGAAGGCAAGTGAGAGATGGTTGGGGTTTCTCAGCCAAGAAGCGGGGCTATCGGTCTGAAGAAGCAAGAATTGGGGGGGGGGAGGCGTTTCTCACTCTCATCAGGTTTAGGCTGACGATTGGATTTCGAATCACAGAACGATAAGGATTTGAAATATTTGGAGTGCAACAGGTGACAAGAGTTTGAAGTACGGTGAGTCTGGTCACCCTGTATGTTCCTTATAGATTGTGTTACAAAGCATCATACCACACCCTGTCAACATGCACAGTGAGAAACAATGTAAAGCTGTGGTGCAGACAGATGAGCTAAACTACAAGTCGGTTCACAGTTTCCCCGCCGTGTTCCACAAGTCACAGAGAGATATGAACGTATTGTAGGAGGGCCCTGTTGAGGTTAAAGGGCATCAACATGGCAGGGCTCTGGGCTCCCCAGTCTGAGTTCCATAGAACAGCTGTGTAACAGCAAGGCTATGCCATGGTTGAGATGCAGGGGTGCAAGGTTCTAAGGTTGCCTGGTCAGGGAAGCAGATCCTGAAAACCTGGTTTGGAGGGTGCTGAGGCACAGGTAGACACAGTGCACCTCAGTGTCCCAGCATCTGAGAGAGCAGCAGAGCGACGATTGCTCTAGGTGAAGGACCTGGCTTAGAAACCTGTAAGTTCCAAGGTCACATGCTGTCCAGGCAGAGGCTTACCTTGCCAGGAGACTCTAGATGCTAAGACTGATGGAGTCACCTCCGCAGGAGACTCCTTTCCCCAGTACTTAATTCTCCTTCCTTTCCTTCTGTTCCCTCTCTCCCTCCTTCCCTCCCTCTTTTCTTCCCTCCTTCCCCTCTTCCAGATGGCCTCCCTCCCAGCCTGCTCCTTTGGCAGCCTACACACAGTCAATATTGTTGATATTGCTGAAAGTCAAATGTGCACATAACTTTATGGCTTTGTATGATTCCATGGCCTTGTACAGTATAAGCGATTTCCAATCAAGACAAAGCTGAGCAATTTAAAATAGTCTAAAAGCTATGGCTCTAATTGAACCTCTACTTCTTCTGGCTAATGGGGACTTAGAGTTTCCAGAAGTCAGGTGACTTACTCAGGGGTCACAGAAAGCTAATGACAGAGACAAGGACAACTGGCCAGGCCTCACACACACTGCCAGATGGTCTTGCCTCCCCGCCCTCCCCCCCCCATCATTGACATTCAAGCTACACTGCAGTGAGTGTCCAGCAATTTCTGTTCAGGGACTTTTGTTTAATGCAGCCACCGTTCAGCATTTGCGTGTCTCTTGGTCGGTGCTGATGTCAATGCTCAAGGAACAAAGGTGTCCTAAGGGCTGGAAAGGGTCCAGGTCCTGGGCAGCCTGTCTACTCACTTTCAGGAGTGTCTCTTGTACGGTGACCTTCAGGCCAGTCTGAAGACAGTTGGGTCAACCATCTATGTGCCATGCATCCTCTGAGCAGCAAATCCCTTTTCCTCCCTTTGTCCTTGCTCTCTTTTCTCTGCCCCTCTCCCCCGTCTCTTTCCTCTGATTCTTCTCTATCTCTCCCATCTCCCTCTATCTCTTTTTCTCTCTTTCCTATGTCTTTTCTCTCCCTTTTATATTCTTTCTCTACCCCTCCCTCCTTTCCCTCTCTTCTCTCTCCTCTTCCCAACTATCTATTCTTTTCACTGAGAGCTGGTTACCTAGTTACCTTACTCAGCACCTTTGTCTGGAACATTCCAAACTTCTAAATTCCAGAGGGAAGGGAGCTGGGCAGAGCAGCCTATGACACTTTGCCAAGTAGATGCTCAAAAGCATCAGGACAGATGGTGTTTAACAACTTTGGTGTGTCTGGACCTGGTCTGAGACTCATGTTCACAGATGTCAGGTAAAGTACATCCTTTCTAACCAGACATCACACTGCCAGCTGCCATTAAGACCACTCAACAGATGCTTATGGCAGAGTGTGGTGAATGGAGGGGACACACTGGGTTGGTGTGTGGGGCATGGAGAATGTGAACAGCTGTAGATCAGTAGGTCTCCTCTGCCCAAGAAGAGAATGGGCATCACTTGGTTCTGGACTTTGCCTACCTGTGTCTGTAGAGAGTGGTTTGGGGTGGGTGTGAAAGGGAAATAGGTGTCTATGTTGTCACCAATGATGGGATCAATCTGTGTTCTTCCTCCTACTTGATTAGGAAAGAACAGGGCAACACATGTATTCCAGACATAGTGCTAATTTTGGGGTTTTAATGGTAATGTCAGTTTTCTAGAGAAAATGGTTCTTTCAATTAAGTCTTACTATAGAACTGGCCTTATCAGGATCTAGGTAATCACTTGACATATGAAACATCCCATTGAGCATCCCTACCTGCAAACAAGGTGTTCACCCCTGCAACCTACCAGACGGTCTTTGTTGGTTGGTGTCATCCCCATGGTCAAGGTGAGAAATTGGCCCCACAGAAGCCCTGTCACCAGGTTGTCTTTCTGTAGGTGTCCTGTGCAAAGCAACATGAAGCACTTTATAACCTGATTTCCAGGCATCCAACACTGTGGCTTAAACAAACAAACAAAATATAGTTCAGTTGAGCTTTGTTTACCATCTTTTGGCAAGGGCTCCCGGGAATTCGTTCAGGGTCTACTGTGTGAATCTCTTTTCATTTGTGATGTGGCCAAGTGGCCCCCAGGGACCTCTTGTCTTTTATTGTCTCCATCTGTGTTCATATTAGGTCCAAGTGCTACACTCAGGGAAGACGGTTTCACTGAAGTATGTCGGGAGTGTCTGCTGGGCACAGAGGCTCTAGAGGCCCAGGAATCAGCCCCTTGTCAGTTGGCACTGTCCTGAGAGTCCCCAGGTGGACTGGGGATTGGCAAAGTTTCAAATGCAGATGGACTAGAGAGCCTTGTTAGGAGCAGACCGACTGAAGCTGGCCAGGGTCCCAGAGCCCATTATGCTGCCTGTGTGTCTATCCCATTGGCCTGGCAGGGATGATACTGCTTTAAACTTGGCTAAAGCTCCACTCATGAACCATAGTTAGTGACAACTTTGAGAATGTTCTAGATATTTCTAGAAGCTCTCGAAGTGATGGTGCACGTTTGTGGGGTGGTGTCATCAAGGCATGAGAGTGCCTACCGAGACATGAAGCCACCGTAGCACTCTAGCCAGCTACCCACACTCAGGCCACAGAGGATGACCCTCGGGTTGCAAAGGGCCTGAGTTTTAGCAGACACTCGATGGTCTCCCTGGGGTGTGAGAACCAGAAGGTCTAGGACACCCACTCTGAGAATGTCTCTCACACTCTACCCTGTATGGTTGCGGAATTCTTAGCCACGGGTCTGCAGGTGGCTGTGGTACCTGCTTCTCAGACACTTGTGGCCATCTGTCTTCTTGTGTCTCATTGGCTTCCATTCTGGAGAGATGGACAAGGACCAGGATGAACTGGTCTCTTTGGTGGTCAGGCCTTCTGGGTAGATTTTAAAAACCTTTCTGAACCTCAGAATGGGGTTGCCCCAGCTGAGCAAGGTCTTTGTCTCAGCAGTGGCATGCCTTTAATTCCTTCTGCGGCTTCAGCTCCGTGAGATTTAATCTTCCAGTCTGTGCCTCAAGTATTGAGGCTCCAGGGTAATCTACATATATGTGAGAGAGATTTTCTCCCCTTTCTTCCTTCTGTGTATGTGGTATGCATGCACATTTTTGCATGTGTATGTGCACACACGTGCGTATGTGTGTGCATAAGGAGGCCTGAAGCTGATGCTGGGAACCATCCTCAATCACTTGTCCACCTTTTTCCTCTTAATTAAACCCAGAGCTCATCCAATGTGACCAATCTCCCTAAGTAGCCTGCTCTGGGGAATCTCTCGTCGTCATCTCTGTCTACGGCTGCAATTACAGCAGACTGCCATGCCCACCCTGCATTTACATGGGTTCTGGGGATCTGAATGCTGGTCCTCAGGCTCCCAGCAAAAGTGCTGTGGAGTTGTGTGTATCCTCCCCTACTGCCCAATGCTGTGGTTTTAAGTCCCCATCTCCGGAATGAGGATTCTTGCTGCAGCCTTTTCTACAAAAACCTCTGCATCTCCAGGTCTCCGTCTTGTCCCTTTCTCTGGCTGGAAACACTCTTCACTTGCTCTTCAGGTGCTGGTGCTACCTCTTCAGTCATGATTAAATTCATGAATTAAATTAAGAGACCCTCTCCAGTCCATATCCCTCTCATGCTCGCTGCCTTCCCACTCAGCACCCGGTCTCTATCTGTCATACGTCCTATCATTGATTGATGTTCTGGTGTCCCCATCTGATTTCTTCGTCAAAGGATGAAGAACAACTGAGGACTTAGTGACACTTGTCTTCCCAGCTGTAAAAATATTCAGCTTTTACAAATGACATGAGAAAACCGTCTTTAGGAACTAAAGTAAGGAAAGGAATATCAGGTTATACACCAAATAAATGAGATGGACCTAAAGCCTTTTTAAGGTCAATATATATTTGCTTCTGTGTTTGTGTAGGTTTTCTGTGTGGGTACCTGCATGTGAGTGCACTGCCCACAGAGTCCAGAAGAGGGCATCAGATCCTCTGGAGCTGGAGTTATAGGATGTTGTGAGCCATCTGGTGTGGGTGCTGGGAACTGAACCCTAGTCCTCTAAGAGGGGAAAAGAGACCCATCCGAGCAAGTTCAGGAGAGAAAGGGATGGTGTCTATCAAAGGAATTTCAAAGTAGTAGAAGTCTGGGTGTTTCTATGACACAGGTGCAGCATGACATGTTTGTTAACATGTTATTATTTATGACCCATTCCACCAAAACAGCCGGCAGAGCAGCCAATCCATCAAAGACATCTTCCCTTGGATTGTTCTGTTTTGTTGGGTGATCAGCTCCGAGAGACAAAAGCGAGAGCAATTACTGAAGAATTTGATGCTCCTGGCTTGCATATCTTTATAGTCGGTGAAACAACCAGGATTCTGTATTTGTTTTCTTTAAGGAATCACTGAGCTGCTGACAGGTGAGCCAGGCCATTAATCACGGAGCCTTCATTTATACTCACAGCCTGAGCCTCGGGAGATGTCCAGCTGTTCCCAGATTCCATCTTGTCTTTTAAAACTTCAAGATTCTGCCTAGAAATAAATATCAGACCTGAACCCTGAACTCCAGAGAACTTTGGGTCGCTGCTATTTCGCAGAGAACAGCATTTTCTTCAGAACCGGGGAACTATGGATTGGTTGAGGCTAAGGGAGTGAACCTCACTCACTGGTTGCTTTGGGAGGTCGTGTTGTTCCTCAGCCCTATGCAGGTCTGGCTTCCTTTTCTGCTAAGAAGGGACTGTAATTCCTTCTAGAACAACCTTCTCAGTTACTTTTGAGGATTGGAGAAGGAAAGGACAGATGTACACTCTTGTCACATTGTGGGATAGCCAACGAGCTCATTTTTATTATATCAGAATATTCCAGCATGTTTAAAAGGGAAGGCTTGAATAGTGATGAACTAGAAATCATCTAATCACAGGGTGGAGGAGTTAGAATTGATAATCCCTCTCCACCCGGCCCCCCAACTCCACCCTAGGTGCATCCCTTGCATGCCAGCCTCATTTAAAGCTAGTAGCAAGCCACGTGATCTTCCAAGTGTAGCGTTTTGACCCAGATAGCGTTTTACTGCAGAGCCCATGATACCGATTCCTAACTGGCTTTCATTTGTCAGACAGTCAAAGCGATGTGCCTTTGTCCTTTGTCTCGTTGTTTTTATTAATTTTCATTGTGTTTTCTTATATTCACACCTCATTCCTCTCTCTTGTCCCCCTCCCCTCCCCACTCCTTTCCTCCTCCCACCCTCATCCCTCCCCCCTCCCCTTGCACCTAAGGAATTTCATTAGGAACTGCTAAGAGGAGCACGGGGGAGGGGGCTATTTACAGGAGAATGTCTGCGCACCAACTCCCTCAGTGTCCACCCCCATATAAATCCTTAGGAATGGGCGGAGCCTCCTGAGCTCCTCCCTATTCCATGATGAGGCGCTGTTGACAGCGCCAGTTTTGGGCAGGTAACCTTGGCTGCTGGGAACACTGATGTGCAAGGCCCAGTCAAGACAGAAGGCAGCATCCCCACGCCTCCTTCCTCAGCTCTGATGTTCTATCAGCCTCTTCTTCATGTTCAGAATGACATTTTCAAATTTCATTTCAGGTTTTTAAAATGACTAATCAAGACATTCTATGGATGCCATTAGGTATTTTTAAACAAGGTGGGCTTCAGTAGGGTCTCCTTCCCACGCACCTCCCACACCACTTATGCCGCTGCCCACCTCCTCCATAAGTTCTCATTCGAGCGACACATGTCCTTCCTTGGCACCAATTTTTCACTCTCACTTGGTCTCTTCCCAGACATTTAGGGTTTACTCATAATCAGGCACAAATACACATACACACATGCACACAGCATGCATGCACACACACGTTATGGTAGAAGGGAGGGGATTTAGGATCCTCGTATGAGAAAAAACATGCTCTCTTGTCTTTCTGAGTTTGGATTGTGGCGTTTAATAGTATAAACTTTCCAGATCCGTCCATTTTCCTGAAAAATTGACTCAGTCTTTCCCAAGGGAGTCATAGGCGACAGTCCCCAATGTGGCCACTAGGTGGCGCCAGCAGACCAGCTTGTGACACTTATTCGCCCTGCCCCCTCCCAAGAGGTTCCTGGGCACCTTCCTCCAGCCTTTCCCTCCTGGGGCTTTCTGGGACCTTTGCTTTCTAGCCCTTGCCTCCTTCCTTTCACCTTAGCACCTCCTGGCCTCGGCTTGGTCCCAGGCTGCCCCCTTCTCAGCGGGGCTCCTGGATGCTTAGATAAAAAGCACCTCCTGGCCCAACCCACTGCCCCTGCTCTAGTCTTCCTTGTTAGTTGGATAGAAGGCATTGCTTCTTAAGTTCCATTGCCTTTATATAAAATGACATAAACTCATTATAAATTTATAAACATAGGAAGAAAAAAATTTCAAATCTCAGCTCCCTCCCACATCACCACCAGCTATACTGGAGAACGTGATTATGTCTATATATTCCCTATCCAAACATATGCAGAAATTAATGGCAGGATGAGCAGATAAACACAGAGCAGATGGGCATGGCACTTTATGGCCGCGAAATCTGATTTCTATAAATAGAATTTATAGTACCTACTATTTGTGAAAATCACACATTCCTTTTTTATTTATAGTTAGGACATTAAGAATTCAAAATATAGTTGCTGTATTTCATAACATAAACAACCAGGGTGTGTGTAGTGTGTGTGGTGTGTGTGTGTATGTGTGTGTGTATGTGTGGTATGCCTTTATCCATCCATCCATCCATCCATCCATCCATCCATCCATCCATCCATGGACCATTAGGCTGCTTCCATATTGCTATTGTCAATAACACTGCAGGGCATGTGGGAACACCCGTATCTTGTTTACACTGTAATTTCATTTCTTTGGATATATATCCAGACGCAAGAATGTTAGCTTGTGTGATCATTCTATTTTTAATTCTCAAGAAGCCTCCATATGCTTGCCATCATGGCTGGGCTAATTTACATCACTCAACCCTAACATCAAAAGGAAATCCTGACACTGGAGACAATATGGATGATGTGTGAATTAAATCAGAGGTAGAGAAACACACTTTGGTGTGGCGTATCACAGAAATGTGTTGTAGAGAATATGGTCCATGGACCCTGGATGGGAATGAAGCGGCATTCACTAAAGCTAAAGCAAGAGAGAAAAAAAAAAACCCAACATTTATAGGTCTGCAGAAAGGGGGGCCGGTAACCAGTCCTCTCCCGGGATGAGCCTCCAATCCTAAATTGTCAGCACTAAACACATAAACATGTGTGTACACACTAAACGGACTCAGCAACTTTTGTATGTGCACATGTGTGTGTAACAATAATAAATAAAAAACAAGACCTCTTGTAATACTTGGCTGTCTGGTATTATGGTACCTGCATCAAGAAACCAGCGAGATGGGTTGGAGCAATGGCTCAGTGGTTAAGAGCCCTGGCTGGCTGCTCTAGTTAGAGAACCCAGGTTGAATTCCCAGATCCACACGGCTGCCACGGCCATCTGTAACTCCAGTTCCAGGTAATCTGGTGTCTTAGGGCTTTTGGTCTTTTCGGACACCAGGAATACATATACTACACAGACGTGCAAAACACTGATATATATATATATAATTTTTAAAAGAAACAAGAAAGAAGGGAGAACATGTCTCTTCACAAAATGCCTGAGGCTTGCTAAGTTATTAACGTGAGAACAGTTTTGCTTTTGCTTTTGAGAAATGCACTGTTCTGGAAGCTGTGTGGGGCTGGCGAATGGACACAAGCCACACTGTTCCCTGGCTGGCGGGACTGTGGCAGGATGGGAATGTTTGTAACCTTCCTCCACAGACACCGGTTTAGGCTCTGATGGGCTGCTTCCCATCTGCCTGGTCTCAGCAAGAACGGTCAATTGTTCTGCATTCACAGCGACCCAACTCTATAATGAACATGGAATTGACTTGGTGGTGTCTCTGAGCCACTGGAGGCAGTGAACGCTGGTTTATGTAGACCGCCCCCCCCCCCGGGCCTCCTCAGGAGCCCTGTGCTGCCAGTTCAGCAAGAAACCAAGGCACTGCAAGAGAGCAAGCGATGCAATCGGAAGCCACAGTGTCTCCTGCATTGAAAATACGACAGCGCACGGCTAAATACACAGTGATGACTTAATCTTCAGAAAAAAACAAACCAACAAAAATCAGAGTAATGGATGATCAGAACTGGAATTTCTTTAAACATTTTAAAATTATGTTTATTTATTTTGTGTGTGTATGTGGATATCTGTGTCATGACATGCTTGTAAGGTGAGAAACAACTGTGGGAGTCAGTTCCCTTCTTCTGCATGTGGGTCCTGAGGTTCACACTCAGGTGGTCAGACTTGGGTTTGGCAGCAAGTACCATCCCCCGCTCAGCCATCTTGCCCGCCCCAAAACCTGAGTTTCAGTTGATTGTCAGTGTTGACCAATGGGCTTTAGTGACTTGGGAACTTCCAACTTGAGCTTGACTGATGGCAGAAAGAAACCAAATTTCGAGTGGCCACAGATCTCAAGCCATAGGCATCCATGACCAGGAAGGGAAACTCAGGAGGGTGACCTCAAAACTCTATGCCACGTTAGAGGTTGTGCGTGTGGCCTGCTGTCCAAGGGCAATTAGTGGAGGTGTAGATAAGTTGCCTCATAAACATGCTTTACACTAGTTCAGGGCCTTGTGCCACACACACACACACACACACACACACACACACACACACACACACACCCACACCCACACACACACCACTGTATTGTTAAAAAGACTCTCATTGAAATGCTTTTCCTTACATCTGATGTAATATCTGGAGCCAAGAGAATGCAGGGACAGATTGGTGAGATGGCTCAGCAGGTGCCCAAGTCTGAAGACCAGAGTTCCATCCCTGGGTCCAACATGGGAGAGAGAGAGAGAGAGAGAGAGAGAGGAGAGAGGGAGAGAGAGAGGAGAGAGAGAGAGAGGGGAGAGGAGAGAGAAAGAGAGAGAGAAAGGAGAGAAAGGAGAGAGAGAAAGGAGAGAGAGAAAGGAGAGAGAGAAAGGAGAGAGAGAGAGAGAGAGAGAGGAGAGAGCCACTACAACCAGCACACAGAGTGACATCCCCTTCCCTGGGTTATGAGTCCTGTGGTCATGGCTGTAGAGCACCACAACTCTCCTTGGGGAGACCATCTCTGCATCTCTGCTTGGCCATCATATCATGAGGGTTCATCAGCAAAGATGCCATCCCAGGGTGGGTGCTGGAGAGAGGGCTCAGCTGTTAAGAATACCAGCTGATCTTGCATAGGACCCAGGTTCAGTTCCCACGGTGGCTCACCACTATCTGTAACTCTAGTTCTAGGGGACATGGATGGCCTCTTCTTGACTAACAGAGGCAGCACAAATGCATATGACGTACACACGTAAAAGCAGACAAGACACTTACATGCATATGCAAATTAAAATTAAAAAAAAGGTACCATCCAATCTTATCCAGTCAGCATACACCATCCTTCTGAACACCGGCTCCCACCACCTGGATGCAGACGAATCCTGACTGTCAATCAGACATGTGGCACTTTCTTGTGCTGATAACTTTTTCAAATCTGCACCATTGCCGTTTAAAAACCTGCGGCAGTGCTGGTATAACGATGCATCATAAGGAACCGTGAGATGTAGTGCTTTAAAAGTGACAGTCATTTGCCATCCCCCAGCTGGTGTCTGGTCAGCTGCCTTGGTGACCAAGCTGTGAGCCCATCTGGGTGACTCCGCTGGGGTCCTCTGTGCCCTGGGTCTCATTCTTCTCCTGGAAGCAAGGCTCATCCTGCTGTGTCCTTATCCCTCAAGGGTGTTGTGAGCAGTGTCCTCTATGCAGGACAGCCATTACCGTCTCCAGAGCAGCTGTGAACACCCACAGAGACCCTCAACATGTTGACATTGCCTCCTAGGAGGAGCAGGCAGGGGGAGGCTTATTAGACACCCGCCTGAGATCCCAGTTGCCCCCTTCTGGGTTTCAGGTCTATGTACTTCTGCCCCAGCTGAGTATGGTTTCTGGGGTGCCAGAGTCAAGGAAGTCTTTCTCCGCCTGTGTGGCTGTGGGGGAAGTTGTCTCTGGTGCGGAGGTGCTTTTCAGTGATGTAAAGGTTAGAAGCTCATTCATGCTCTTGTAAGTAAGTAACCCCTCATCTGGGCTCCTGTAACGAACCCCTAAATCACGTTCCTTTGTGTGACCCCTCATCATGCTCCTTTGAGAAGGCCCAAGAAGTCCATTTCTTCACTAAACTGAACTTTGAGAGATGGCTCAGTGGTTAAGAGCATTGCCTGCTCTTCCAAAGGTCCTGAGTTCAATTCCCAGCAACCACATGGTGGCTCACAACCATCTGTAAAGAGGTTTGGCGCCCTCTTCTGGCCTTCAGGCATACACACAGAATATTGTATACATAATAAATAAATATTTTAAAAAAAACTGAACTTGGTTTGTCATTGGAATCCTGTCTGGAGTGAGCTGACACTCCCCCCCCCCCATGGCCCCAGGAAAAGTCACTGTGGTGATCTGAATAAGAATGACCCCCAATAGGCTCATATATTTGACTGCTAAAGTCATCCCTGAGTGGTACTGCTTAGAAAGAGTTGGATGTGTGTCCTTGTTGGGGTAGGTAGGGCCTCATTGGAGGAAGTGTGTCACTGGGGGTGGGCTTTGAGATTCCAAGAGCCCAACCCAGATAGAGTAGCTCAAGTAGCGCTCTCTCTCTCTCTCTCTCTCTCTCTCTCTCTTTCTCTCTCTCTCTCTCTCTCTCCCCTAACTGCAGACTCCCTGTAGAACTTTCAGCTTACCTCTCCAGCACCAAGTCTGCCTGCATGCCACCATGCTCCCTGCCTTCACATACTGGACTAAACCTCTGAAAGTGTAAGCCAGCTCCAGTTAAACGCTTTCCTTTCTAAGAGTTGCTGTGGTCAGGGTGTCTTTTTACAGCAATAGAATACTGACCAGGACAGTCACCCAGCAGAGAGTGAACAGAATAGCTTCAGGTTTGTTAGAGGGAGGGCCCAGAAAGCACAGAGCCCCACTACCAAGCAAGCTATGTGGGGGAGCCGAAAGCTGAGGGTGGGACCAAGGGATGGAGAACTGAGGTTAACTCTGACTACCATGCACCTTTTACAAGAAGCTTCTGCCACATTTCCATGGCCAATCTAAGACAGATTTTCAGGGCGGCTCAGGGGTTCTTTTTATTCCACTGAGACATTTGTTGCTTAGCTGACTCTTATTGGAATTCAGGAAGCATCAGGGATGCCTCAGTGAATATCCATTTTGTTTTTGCCCATGTCTGCTTACTTCCTGGGGTGATTTATTAAGGGAGGTTGCTAGACCATGGTGCACATACAATGCTAAGCCATCTGCTCAATGAACTTCTATGCAGAAAAGTGTGTGGGGACTCTCTTTGAAACAGGGACACAGACGCTCATCTTAGTGTCCCCTCACTGATAGAGGGTTATCACTTTATATATATATATGTATATACACACACACACACACAAAACACTTTATCAGCTGTATAGATACAAGATGATATGGAATTAAAAATTTTAATTTGTTGATTTCTGGAGATGCAAGGATATGCTTCTTCTCTTGGAAATAAGCCATATGTTAAAATCACCTTAAGATTATGTATAATGGCTTCGTGGTTGACGGTGCTGTTCACCCATTTATCTATTTCTCCAACATCTAGCTCCACTCTGGGATCCAGAAGAGATAACAACATGGACACAAATCCCCACATCTGCGTAATTTACATGCTAATGGAAGGTGAGAGACAATAAAAGCAACCAATAAATAGCTTATGTAGACAGCGAGAGTGACAAATGGCTAAGGAGGGAAATAAAGTAGGAGAGAAAGGGAGGTAACCTTTTGCTGTGAGAAGAGGGGGCTTTTAGGGAAGTTTTCCTGAGAAAATGGCAACCCTTAAGGCACACATAAAGGACCAAACTGGGAACCCAGAGGGAGGTGCAGTAGCAGGGTGTGTGGGGATTTTTCATCTCTGCCACCTATCACTTGACATAACAACCTAAGGGAGAAAGGATTGTTTTATGCAGATTAGCTCCCATTCATTGTGGGAGAAGGAGCATGTTGGCACAAAACAATCCATCTTGGCAGCCAGGAATGAGAAAGTGGTCTTTCTTAGTCTTTTGCTGCTGTGATAAACACCATGACCAAAAGCAACCGGGGTCAGGGAGGGGCTGACAATTACATCATACATGTCATTACTGAGTAAAGTCAGGGCAGGAACTCAAGGCAGGAACCTGGAGTCAGGAGCTGCAGCAGAGGCGATGGAGGAAGACTGGTTACAGGCTTGCCCCCCATGACTTCCTTAGACTGCTCTCTTTCATCACCCAGATCACCCGCCCAGGGGTGGCACCACCCACAGTAAGTCAGAACCTCCCACATCGATGGTTAATCAAGAAAATGCTCTATAGGCTTGTCTACAAAGCAATCTGATGGAGAGGCATTTTCTCAGTTGAGGGTCCCTCTTCTCAAATGACCATAGCTGGTGTCAAGTTGACACAGAAGAAACCAGCACAGAGGGCAATACAGAAAGAAGCCAGCAAAAGGTATACATTCAAGAACATTCTTCCCTTCCCTACACACCCAGAGACTTTCCAAGAGCGAGGCCCCACCTCCTGCCTTCATCACTTCCCAATAGAAGGAACAAATTTTGAATCCATGAAGGTGTTGATCTCTTCATTGAGGCAGAGCCTTCATGATTTAACTTCTGATAGGGTCTCCCATAGACACACTCAAGAGGCAGGCCATACAAATCTCCCAGGTGCTTCTTAATCCAGTCAAATTGCCAGGAGGGATGACCTATTGGTCAGGGTAAATGTGTGTTGAAATCCTGAAGTGTGCCTGTATCTGGTTTGTTGTAAAAATAGCAAGTCCAGTTAGGGGCTGGAGAGGAATTATGAAGAGGAGGGTGGCTGTTGGTCAGTGAAGACCACACTGTCATCTCTATTTTGTAAAACGCTTGCCTTCATGTGAAGTGGGGCTAAAGAGGAACAAAGCCCAACAGCTCACTGGGTTAGCTCTGACTGTGGTGTCAAGCAAAGACTACAGGCTAATGAAAGAAAACATGGCTTCTTAGGGGTGTTTCCAGGTAATGGAGACAAGGATGCTGATAGCTGGGGCCAGGCGCTAAGCTTTAGAGGTAGGATGGCAGGATGTTGCCACATTCTGAAATGTAGATGCCAGATTAGCTAGGGTGTATTATAAACAAGGAGTCATGGAGAAGATGATGGGTTTTGTTGTTTTCCTGTTCTGGGAAGTGAACCCTGGACCCCAGACAAGCCAGGCAAGCTCCCTACCACTGAGTGACACCCCTAACTCTCTTTCTACTTTTTATTTTGAGACAGGGGTTCCTTAAATAGCCAAGGTTGGCCTGGAACTCACTCTGAAGCCAGCATTAGATATGAACTTGGAATGCCCTCTCAAGTACCTGAGATTACAAGCTTATGTCAACAGACTTAGTGACACCAAGATTTCCGGCATGAGAAACAGAAGGAGTAAATTTCAGGTTGAATGTCCCCAAAATACTCACAGTTGAATTCATGCAGCCACCCACAGCGGTCAGCCAACAAAGGCTCATAGACTAAATCCAGCCCACATTCTGTTGCTGACCTATTACTTCATTGGGCCACAGCTACATCTGTCCCGTCAAGCATTGGCTATGGCTGACTCCAGCTATAAGGTAAAAACTGAGCAATTGCTGCAAGGAATATTCACTTTGGGTGTTTATTTATTTATTTTTTTAGTTCTTGAATTGCAACATTAAACTCTATTTATGAGCTAGTGATTTAAAATAAAACAAATATTATTTATATACACCCGAAACAGGAGCTGAATTAATGGCTTAGTTAAAAAGTCCTTGCTGCTTGAGGTGGTTTGAGTGAGAAGTGCCCTGTTAGGCTCAGGTGTTGTAATTCTTGGCCCCAGTAGGTAGCACTGTTTGGGAAGGTTGTAGAAACTATAGGAGGTGCAGCCTTCCTGGAGGAAGTAAGTTTCGGGGAGCTGACATGGAGGGCTTATAGCCTCACCCCACTTTCTGTTTTCTCTCTGCTTCCTGTGTGCAGATGAAATGTGACCAGCCAGCTTCCTGTGCCTATTTTTCTCTGCCATGCCTTCCCAACCATAATGGGCTTTCTCCCTCTGGAACCCTTTTCATCCAAAAGTTGATTTTATCAGGGCATTTATCATTGCAACAGAAAAATGATGAATACCAGCCCGGCGGTGGTGGCACATGCCTTTAATCCCAGCACTTGGGAGGCAGAGGCAGGCGGATCTCTGGGAGTTTGAGGCCAGCCTGGTCTACAAGAGCTAGTTATGGGACAGGCACCAAAGCTACAGAGAAACCCTGTCTCGAAAAACCAAAAAAAAAAAAAAAAAACCCTGTCTCGAAAACCCAAAAAAAAAAAAAAAAAGATGAATACCAGCTCTTCTGAACGACCTGAGTTCGTTTCCCAGCCCCTACATCAAGCAGGGTCACAATTTTTTGTAATTCTAGTTCCCAGGAATCTGATGGCCTCTTGTAGCCTCTTCAGCCACTGCACACACGTCGCATACACTCATACACACACACACACATACACACACACACACACACACACACACACACACACACACATAGAAATAAAATGAATCTTAAAAAAAAACTAGAAGTATACAGCATTTTTTGAAATTTCTAAGTATACCTGCACATGAACTGATGCTGTGCAGTACCTTTTCAGGGGAGACGCAGACAGATGTCTGCTCATCCCAGAGAGGAAGCAAACCACAGACCAAAGTGCAGATGCCACCAGAGTCCAACCTGGTGGACCAAGGTGTCTTATTGAGGTTACTTACAGGAGCAGAAATGACTCAAAGCTGTGTCTCCAAATCCCACCCCAGCATAGAGACAGCTCACAAACTCTGGGAACCTGGAACTCACGATGCAGCCTGCTGGCAGCTCTAGAGGCTGGGGAGTTTCCTATACTGGGGGTCAGTGAGCCTTAGAGTGATTCTCAGCTGTCTTTACTACGTATATACCCTTGGGGAGGAGGAGCTTGTATATCTGGTCAATTTCAGGGACTTCCTGCAGCTATCTTGAGCAGTTTACTTCCTGTCTTAAGAAGCTTCCCTGCAGTATGGTTCATCTTTCAATAAACATTCTGCCTTAAAATACCCTTTGGGTTCCTCTTTCACGTCTTAGGTTGTAGAAGTTTCCCTCCAAGCCAGAAGAAACTACCACACAACAACTGTGAAAAGAGTTTTCAAACAAAATTCATAAAAATTTAAATTCAGAGGACTGGAGAGATAGCTCAGAGGTTAAGAACACATTCTGTTCTTACAGAGGGCCAGGGTTCAATTCTTAGCACCCACAGGTCAGTTCAGGACCACCTGTGCCTCTGGTGCCAGGGGACCTAACACCCTCTTCTGGCCTTTCAGGGCACCAAGCTTACAAGCAGTATATAGAGATATTCATGTAGACAAATACTCATGCATATAAAATAATTCTTTTTAATAAAAATATTCAAATTCAATATGGCCATATCCAACCAATCTGGGTTCAATATATATCCAGGAGGTATGTGTCCCACAAGAGAGAAAAGACATCTTTATCTAGAAGAAAATGGCTCCTATTTTTCTATGGGCCTTCAGATCCCCACATGAATAATAACACCTCAATTTTCTCTTCTTTTCTTGCAGTCATAATGCCTGTCACTTTGTGTTATATATGAATATAGGCTCATATAGAGCTTCATCTGATAAAATAATCTGCATAATTTTCTCCCCATGGAAATGAGTAGACATAGTGACCACAGGACTAAATAACAGCACCCACCTAAAGCTCGCTGTAACCTGCCGCTATAATGCAGGTACCTACATCACCCAGCTCAGGTCCTCCTCCATCTCTGAAGTTTCGTTAGTTAGTGGATTCATTCTCAGCAGAGTACAGTGAGGATGAATCATGCCCAGAGGCTTTGTGTAGGGGAGGAAGGTGAGTCTCTGTAACCTAACAAGACAGGAACACAATGCCAGAAGACTTGGTGACTCTTTGGTTGTATGTGTGATTGTGACAAGAGCTGTTCCAGGCAGCCTGGGGCATCATGGTCTGAGCAGTGGGGCAGGAGCAAGGTTTCTGGGGGCAGGGGTTAGATGTCAGTTTCCTCTGAAATGGGAACATTCCCTATTCGAGAGAAGGGGAGGCTCCTGTGACTCAGGAGGAAATAAATCGCACACACCTGCAAAAGATGAAACTGGCAAGGCTCCTCTGGCTCAGTCTTGCAGAAGCAATGAACCACTGCTCGGAGAGCAGACTGACCACTGTGCTGCAGGGAGGGGATTCTCAGAACCTCAGAGCTGCCTGCAGGGGTGCAAAGAGCTCCAGGGTTGCAGCTTTTGAGAGCCATCACTCGGAGTAGGGTGGGCTTTGCAGCAATGCTGCTGCTTTAGAGTCAACGCTGCCTCTATCCGTAACCCCAATAACTCATTGATTCACCAAGTTGTACTTTGCTGGAATCACTCATTACTTTGGTCTGTTGTGGTGTGTGTGTGTGTGTGTGTGTGTGTGTGTGTGTGTGTGTTAGGGTATATAGTTATTTTGTTATTTTGTGCACCAGGACAAAAGGTGGTTTAAACTCCCTGCCACCTCCAAGGTAGGGATCATGCAGGTACCCTGACTGACTTGCTCACAAGGGACTGGGCAGTGAAACTGGGGAAGAATGTCTAGGCTCTTTTTACACTAGGACTTGTATGCATGATTGAAAATAAGCTTTATGCACCATTTCTTCCCATGAAGGTTTGTGTTTCCTAGTCCTTGAAGGCTCTGTCCTATCCAGGAGGGAGGAACAGTTTGACCACTGTGGTAGTTTTTCAGGATGACAAACAGCTTAGAGTCCGGAACAGTCATCCTACGAGGAAGACAGCAGGTCTGGCCCTGAAGCTCATTTTCCTAAGTGCAGAGATAAGTCACCTAGGTTTCAGGATGTTGCATCACCATCAAATCAACACGAAAGCCTTGGCCAGGTCCTCTTCCTCTGTGGATTCATATGACATTTAGGGACTGAGTACATCTTGGTTTCAGGATGTTGCATCATCATCAAATGAACATGGAAATCTTGGCTGGGTGTTCTCCCCATGTGGACCTGTGACATTTAGGGACTGGGTACACCTGGCTTGCAGGATGTAGCATCATCATCAATGAACATGAAAGTCTTGTCCAGGTCTTCTTCATATGTGGATACATGTGACATTTAGGAACTAGGCAGAGAGGTGGCAGAGCACAGGACCATGTGTGTCCATTGGGACCTTGGTGACACAAGTTGCCAGCTACAAGTCAAAGGCATCTTGAGAACTCATGACTATGTCTGTGCCCCAGGGTGTGAAAATTAGAAATCTCCAAGTGCCTCTGGCACACAAAGTCTGGCCCCGATTGAACAGCCTCAGATAGGTTTGGTTATATACTAACATGGTGCTCGGTTTGGCCAGGATAGCCAACTCACTGAGTACCAACCAGAGTAGCCTCTGCTGCAGATATGTTAGCTACATCTAAAAGGAAGATTGTTAATTGAATCCAGCAGTTTGTCTGAGTAATTCACAAACGAAACAGAATGCAGCATTTCAACATGGAAACAATTCACTAAACTAACAGACCTCCAGACTGGGGCAGGCTCAAAAAACTCCAACCAATAACAGGATCTGACAGCCGGTATAGAAAAAGGAAGTGGCAACTTAATTGGTTACAAAATAATTGGCTAAATGGTTACAGAGTCTCCTGCAATCAGTCAGAGCTCAGCCTCTATGGGAAAACATGAAATTGCTTTGGTCAGCTGAGTCCAACAGATAGGACCAAATTAGAGCCCTCCCTCATATTGTAGTTAATAGGAAACAAGATGTGTTTTACACCAGAGGGGTCCTGGATATTTGATCTATGAGGAAGAGGCTGAGTGATATTGCCATTTGTAATGACAATTATTAATACCCACTCAAGATTTAACCCATGGCCAGGAACAGTATGTGCTAAGCAACTCACCTGCTCCACATTAGCTCCAGACTTTCTGTATTTAATCAGACTTTTCCAAGCATCGTCTATGTGCCAGGTGTGAGCTAAGTTTCAGGAGTCCAGTCGTAGTCAAAAGGAAGGTGGCCATGACCTTGTGGGCCTTCTAGTTGTTGGAGGAGATGCTGAGATGTTGAGTTAGTGATGTGTCAGGATAGGAAGACCAAGATAGGGCAAAAAGGGGAGAGGATGGTGGTGGGGCAGAGGATGCTAGAGAGGGAGACTGAGGGAGGGTGCTGCAGCTAAGACTAACCCAAAGAGAATCCTAGTGAATTAGAACTGATGGAAGTGCCGGTAGGAGACCTCAGGGACCTTAACTGAATAGTTAAGATTCTGAGTCTATCAGCCCAGCGTGTATGCCTTTATACTTAAGAGCCTAGGTCTCCTAACTCCAGAAGGGCTTAATCAAGGCTTCAGTTTGGGAAGGGCAAAAAGACCCCAGCCAACTTGTTAGCAAGGGCGGCCTTGTTCACCTCTCTGGGACTCCCTGTGACTTCTGATGCAGAGGTGAAGTAGGTTTCTGAGACAGGACCACAGTTGTTTTCAGAAGAGGGAAGAAAGTGGCAGGTGCTGGTAGGCGTAATTAGGAGAGCAAGTTGTTAAAGGCAATTATGGAAACAGGTGCAGCGGCTCCTCGTTCTGCTATGTACGGGAGTGCTGGCTTCGTCTCTAATTGAGGCTGACACCCTAAATGATGATTCCACTTTAAGTCAGGCCATTACTGGATTTGGCCCACTGCATGTTAAGATGGGTTCCCAGCATCCCGAAGAGCAGATGAGAGACAGAGACAAGGTCATTTCCAACTGTGAGGAGCCCATTGCAGCCCACTGTGAACCATATCTCACTCGGGTCTTCCAAGTTCTCTGGGCCTTAGCTTTGTAAACACATACACATCTGAGTGTCCGAAGCCATGCACACCTGGTTGGCTGCGTGACACCTGCAGGAGTAAAGGGCTCCGGGCTGGGTGAGGGAAGAGGTTGCAAGAAGCCAGAATCTGATTGGGCGATGTGGGTCATGTGTTGGGCTTTAAAACTATCACTGAGGGCCAGAGAATTCTAGGTGCTCTTTGGCTGCTGGGTTGCATTTGTAGATCGACTTTGGGAGCTTTGGGTGGGAATATATATATATGTATTCTAATATATATATATATATGAACTCTACTATTTGTTCATAGAGAAAAGCACATGGCAAACTAATAAAATAAACATGCTTATTTATTTATACATAAAGAATGAACTCCTACTCGAATATTTAATACTGTAGTATGTTGAGACCCTTCAACATTTTTCAGAGTTGTCTGGTATTTTTGATTTTATAATCACAAATGCTGAGAACACCATTTTGCATAAGCAGTAAATTATCAAGTTTAGGGCCACTTCAAAAACTGTTGGAATTCTGTCCTAATCCCAAACTAAAATTCACTTAGTGGTTTTGGAAGTTCGTTTTTCTTGTGAAACTCAAGGCAGCAACACAGTGATTTTTAAGATCTCATAGTCTGAAAAAAAAAAGAGTATCCAATCCAGAGACATACTAATTTGATACTTATATGCTGAGAGATGATGGGAGGAAAATATTAAAAAGTTTGTCCTTTGCAAACCTTGTTCTGTTAGAACAAAATGCTGTTTACATACTGAATAACACCGCTTGAGTTGTGCACAGCAGTTAGAATCTGAGCCGGGTGCTTCTGACCGAGTTTGATTGTGTTGTAGGGGAGGTAGCAAACACAGTGCCAAATGCCTAGTGAAGTGGTCAGAAATGAGACTGCAAAGAACAGTTTGCAGAAACATGAGCAGAAACATCAGCTACATGGCTGTAGGGCAGACGCATTGCCAGCAGCATTACTAACAATGGCAGTAGGTGGCTGAGGAGTTCCAGACAGTGACCAAGAGCCAGACAGTGAGAGAACAGACTGGAACCTGGGCTCCTCTTGTATTGGATTTTAAATTGACTTTTGCCTGTTACACAGTCAGAAACCCTTGCTGTTGGTTAGCCTTCTGCAACCCCCACCTTCAGTCACCGGATCTCACATGTGGTCACGAGCATCCCTTTAGAGAGTGGTACCTTACCACGCCCTGCTCAGGCCAACATTTGGTGATGAGGTGGCTGGCAGTTCTGCGACTTCTGATATGGAAGAAAATTAAAGAGGCTTGTGGTTCCTGAGGAGCAGGAAGCTGGTGTAACTTGATGATCCCAGGCCATCATTCACAGAAGCAGCCTGGGGACTCTGTGCTGGGAATTTTATGTGATGCTTGGTTTAAGGAGTTCCTTTTGGTCCTGGGAGACTGGAGGGGTGTAGTGTTGGGGATTTTGTATGATGCCTTGGTTTAAGGAGTCGCTTTGGGTCCTGGGAGGCTGGAGCAGTGTGGCAAAGGTGCAGAATTATCAACTGTGATGTCTTTCTGACTGCCTGCTGACACATTAGAATCACTTGTAACTTAACAAAGTGACCTTGGCAATCTTAGTAAATTTAGTCATGTTAAGTTGTGAAGATGAATACTTTACCAAAAAAAATAGTGTTATACTGTCTCTCAGTGTAGTTTTACAAATATCCCTGTAGAATATCTTAGGCTGGGTGTGGTGGTGCTCACCTTTAAACCCATCATTTGGGAGGTAGAGGCAGGTGGGTCCCTGTAAGTTTGAGGTCAGCCTGGCCTACAGGGTGAGACTCTATCTCAAAGCAATGGAAAACCAACCAACCAACAAAAAGCTGAAACAAAACCCAAAAGAATGATTTTTAAAGGTTTACTTAGTTTACTTTTAATTACGCATCTCTTTCTGTCTCTCTCTGTCTGTCTCTCTCTCTCTCTCTCTCTATATATATATATATATACATATACATACATACATACATACGTGTGTGTGTGTGTGTGTGTGTGTGTGTGTGTGTGTGTACCACATGAGTGCAGTGCCTACAGAGGCCAGAAGAAGGAGTTTGGTCCCTAGAACTGGAGTTAAAGAAGGTTCTGAACCATCATGTGTGTGCTGGGAACCAAACCTGTATCTTCTATAGGAGTAGTGCTCCTAACCCCTGAGCCACCTCTTCAACCCTGTCTACAACAACGGCTTAACAGAAGACACTGGGACTGTGGTTCTTTATTACCTATGCTTCTTACTATACCAGTGTTCCTAATGACAAAAACAGTCTAAAATCTTTGAAAGAAAATGTGAAGTTTTCAGTCAGATATGCCCGTAAGAACATGCAGCCATCTTTAGCTGATATATGTGTGTGTATTACATATCAGCTGATATACATATATACATATGTATGTATGTATGTGTGTGTGTGTATTTAAATGGCTGAGTTGATATTTAATTTCTGGTATGTATGGGAGCTCACAAAATGTCCGGAATCAGGGGCCCAATGCGAACATTCACATTAGTTATGATTTAACACCCACACTTCATGTGATCCAGTTTAGTTAATAAGAACGATCATAATCTTACATTTATTGTTCGTGACTTTAGACCACTAAGAAGCAAGTGTATATACGTATGTAGCATAGGTAGTTTCATGTGAAAAGTTGTCATCTCTTAGGTAAGTATTAGGAGTTACCCCATTGTCTGTAAAAAAAAAAAAAAAAAAAAAGGTTGCTCTTTGTATTTCCTTTCCTCTTAGTAGTTTTTAGAACTGTTTTTAGGAGACAGAGAAAAAGAGCAAAGAGGAATGAAATCCAGGCCTTCTCTTCTCACAGACATATACCCTCTCTCATGTCAATATCCCTTACCAGAGAGTCACCTGAGTAATAAGTGACAACCTACACACATGTATAATTAACATCAGTAGTTCACGGTGAGGTTAGTGTGGGTTGGGATATAGATGATGGTATGTGCCCACCATCTCACTCTCAGACAGAAGCATGTTTCTATGACCACGAGGTGCTCTGTTTCTGTCTTTCTGTCTGCCTGTCTGTTCTGTGTCTCTCCTCTCGTGTATACAGGTGCTCACACACTTCTGTGTGCGTACAATGGAGAATTTGCTGGTTTGAATAGGAATGGTCTCCATAGGCTCATACACTGGAATGCTTGGTCATTAGGGAGCGGCACTACCTGATTGGGGGTTCGGAGATGTGACCTCGTGGGTGTGGCCTTATTTGAGGAAGTATGTCACTGGGGTGGGCTTTGAGGTCACAGAAATCCAAGGCAGGCATAGAGGTTTGCTCTGTCTCCCTGATGACTGCAGACCAGCTCGCAGACCCTCTCCAGCACCATGTCTGCCTGCACCACCACGCTTCCCACCATGATGATAAACCTCTGAAATGCAGGTCATCCCCAATTAAATAGTGACCTTTATAAGAGTTGCCATGGCCATGTTGTCTCTTCACAGCAATAGTACAGTAACCAAGACAGAGTCCATAAGTCTCCCTTGGTTATTATTTCTTAAAAGCCAGCCCCAGGCATTTGCCTATTTTCGTGTAGTAATTGGAGCGGCGGGGCTGCATCCCGGCACCCGGCCGCCCACATGGCTAGCTCTACCCGAAATAATTACACGGACACTGTGTTCATTTAATCACCGCTTGGCCCTTTA
>NC_022010.1:10832352-10847782 GCF_000317375.1 Microtus ochrogaster
TAATTCTGATATCCCGATCAACCCATCTCTAATAATCTGTGAGCACCGGTCTTAGTGAGCACCGGTCTTACCGGGAGTGTATCTTCCCAGGAGCATGGCGTCTCTCTGAGGCATCTGCTCCCGAGAGCAGAGCTGTGGAGTCTGAGCTCACTTCCTCTTCCTCCCAGCATTCTGTTCTGTTTACTCCACCCACCTATGTTCTAAGCTATGAGCCCAAGCAGTTTATTACTTAACCAATGAAATCAACAGATTGATATATGACACTCCCACATCATTTTCGCTTCCCTGATGCTACAATTATTGCTCACACCACAATGTCTGGCTTACTCCGTGTGGCTGTTGGGGTGCACTCCCGGCCCTCATGCTTGCCCAGCAGCTACTCTACTGACTGAGCCATCGGCCCAGACCCCCACAAAGTTTTCTATGTGAGGTCTAACGCTTCCTTCTTGCTGTATCTCCTTATTTACCATTTCCCCTGCCTTGCCTTTTCCAGGCGCCGCACGCTAAAACCATAGTCTTTCAGATTGGCTTCTTTTACTAAATATCACTCATTCAGGTTTCTTCCACGCTTGGCCTTGACAGCTCATTTCCTCGTGGTATTCAGTACACCATCGTCTGGAGCCACAGCCCTCTCTCCATTCACCTCCTGAAAGACATCATTGCTGTTTCCAAGTTCCGATGGCTGTGAATTAAACAGCTATAAATACCCCCTTTGCAGTTTTTCACGTGGACATAAATGTTTAACTCCTTTGTGTAAATTCTGTAATCACATTTACTGGGCAGCACACAAAGACAGCGTTCAGTTTTGTAAGAAGTTGCAGTACTGTCTATGGCATCGACTGTGCTATCTGGACTCCAAGAGACACCGAGTGGGGTGTCGTTCAGGGCATACCCCCTCCAGATCTTGGGGTTTCCAGACTTCTCCATTTTTGCTCTTTGATGGGTGTATAGCCACATTTCATTGTATCCCCAAGGACAGGTGACATGAAGCACCTCTTCACGAGCTCATTAACATGTTCACCTTGGAAAGTTTGGGGGTAAGTTCGGCATTAATTAAGCCTCATTTGAATGATGAACACATGCTATTTATTTTCTTGGAGAGCTGCTCCGAGGGAAGCAGCAAGGCTGCTCCTGCAGGAAGCCTGGAGCCTGTGGGCCTGCATCTCACCCCTGGGATGAGGGAGGGGAGGGCAAGGGTTCTATTTTAGACTCCCCATTAATGCAAGAAACACCCACAGTTGGAACACTGTGAGGTGGTTGTCAGCTGTTCCTTTGAGAAAAGGTCTGGGGTTAGCCAACGTCTTCTCCATCCTTCTCAACACGGCTCTTGTGTTGCATATGATGTGGTTGAGATGACCGCCCATTTTTATCTCCCCAGATCATGTCATGGGGTTAAGCAGAATGGTGAACATATGGCTGTGGGGAAGAGGGGACTCCACAGTGGGTGGTGCCCTGACTCACAAAACACCCAGACCTGCCCGAGGTCACCCTGGGTGTTGAAGTTTTTTGTACTGACCATTAGTTGTGGGGATTTGGATCTTATGAGGGCTCCCGGACCAGGCTGAAGGAAGTCTGCACTTAGGTTTTCCCTGTGAGCTTCTGCAGACAACTGTGCAGAATGACTGTGTCTCTCACATGGGACATGAAGAAATCCATCAGATTCCCACAGGCCTCCATCCCCATACACCCAAGGCTTTCCTCAACGAAAGTACATATACCAGAATCCAGATCAGAGCTCTGCTGATTAAAAGCATATAGGAAAGTGCTTATCCATTTTGCTGGGGTTAAGCCCCAAGAAAATCTAATACTGATTTAAAACAAACAAGATAAAAAGGTTAAAAACCTTCCCTGGGAAAGGAGGGAGGTGGAGTTACTATTTGATTCTCCTTTGTCATTGTTATCAGTTTTGAATTTTAATGGTTTCTGAATTTGATATATAACCAACCACCTCTCTTTCACATCAGTGGCTGGGTTTTCATTTTAGATTCCACTTCTTTGGGAACCTACATGCTACCTGGTGTTAGCCAGCAAGTATCAACTGTCCAACCAGAAAAATGTAACAAGGGGGCTAAGCTATGAATCAAGGAGCCACATACCAGGCTGCCTTGGGGTTGGCACAGGAGTCTCTCAGGTATCTGTGAACTCAGAACTTTCCCCTGTGACTGCCTGGGCTCCTGAGATGACCTCCATCCCTTGACCCTGACAGACTCGCACTGTTCCCTGCTCTCTGAAAGATACAGCTCTGGCTGGTGGGAAAGAAAGTAGCGGTGTGGAGGAGGAGGCTGAGGACACTGACCTTCTGTCTCTGGTCCAGAGGGAAATTGTGCTTTCAACAGAATCAAGGAAAATGACGTATGACCCCTATATCTCTGTGAGAGAAGTCCTTGTGATTCTCATGGCCCTGAGAAGTGGGTTCTCATGAGTGCCGTTTACAGATAAGGAGATTGAGGTGTGGAAAGGCTGAGTCACATGTCTTCTTCAATAAGGAGCAGACATCCTAGCTCTTTGGTCCTCAGCTTTCAAGTGAGAGGGGGCCGTTGACGATATTTGTTTATACTGTGTGAAGATGTGACTCTAAGATAGGTTTAACAAGAGGCTGAATGGCCAATAGCTAGGCAGGAGAGGTTAGGCAGGACTTTCGAGCAGAGAGAGGAACTCTGGAGGATGACATTGGGGAATCAGACGTACAAAAATGGAGGAGAAGTAAAGAACCACATGGCAGAATGTAGATTAATAGAAACAGGTTAATTTGAGTTATAAGGTCTAGTTGGGGTCAAGACTAAGTTTAAGGCCAAGAATTCATAATTAATAAGAAGTCTTTGTGGGGGCTGGTGGTTCCAAAAGAAACTATGAGGGGCCGTTCCAGAGACAACATAAACAAGTGTTTATTCTGGCCTCTGGGGTTGGAGCCCAGTCCCCCAAAAGCTCTGCTCTCAGAGCACCAGGTATATGAGGTTATAGAGTCTGCTCTGCTTCACCCAGCCTGATGCCTGCTCCCTCTAAGGCTCCCTATCCACGAAGGTGCTATAATCTTACCTTGTGATTTTGATAACCTAGGAGTGAAACAGACAACAGTTTCAACAAAGAACAGGGCTCTGTCAGCCCTGGGAGGTGAATACACATCTCTCCAGGAGCGTTCACCTATTTGTAGCTCCAAAGACCGTCAACCCATCAGTTCAGTGGCCTCAATATTATAATCATGGTAACAGACAGGCCACAGTATAAGCTTATTAACTAGGTAGTTAGAAGGCTGGTCAAAATTAGCAGTATAAACAGGAGAATGGGGTGCTGGAGAGATGACTCAACAGTTAAGAGCATTGGCTGCTCTTGCAAAGGACCTGGGTTTGCATCCCAACACCCACGTGGTATTTCACAACAAGCTGTCAACCCTGGTTTCCTGGGGTCTGATGCTCTCTTCTGGAGTCCATGAGCACTGTACCTCCATGGTGCACTTACATACAAACAGGCAAAACACCCCCACACATAAAATAAAATAGATTGTTAAAAAGGAGTAAGAAAATGGCAACGTCTTAACAGAAAAGAAACATTCAAGGAAACACAAAAACACAACCCTGTTTATATTCACCCTAAAGGATAATGAGAACAAGCTATTACCTAATATTTGAAAGGGTGACATTTCAATGTACAACCTTGTTTCACTTGATTATTATTTCTACAGTAAAATCATGTTCATTTCATAATTTAATTTAAGCTTGACAGTCTTCAATTCTTCTTAATTAGTCGGCATTGAAAGGATTTAGCTGAACTCTGAGAATTCAGTGATTTTTTTTTCTCTTTGTAAAGTAGATGTGTGGGTCTTTGCAAAGAGAAGTGATGTGTCTGTCATTACACAGTGACCTGCACCTGTCACCTGGCTCAGCAGGACGCTTTATCCCTCTTCTGCAGGAAATCTTTGTTAAAACAACAGTATGAACTTGTTGTCATAGTCTCTTCAGACTGCTGCAATGAAATGCTGTCCTAGTTATGTTTCTGTTGCTGTGATAACCACCAGGCTCAAAAGCAACTTGGATGGCGGGGGGAAGGGGAGGTTTGTAGCTTATAGTCAATCACTGAGGGAAGCCAGGGCAGAAACTCAAAGGCAGGAAGTGAAGTGGAGGCCATAAGGGAATGCTGCTTGCCGGCTTGTTCCCCATGACTTGCTCAACCTGCTCTCTCAAAGAACCCAGGACCACCAGCCCAGTGGTGGCACCACCTATAGTGTGCTGGGCTCTCCCACGTCAGCAGTCATTAATCAAGAAAATACACCACAGGACAATCTGATAGAGGAATTTTCTCAACTGATATCCCTTCTTCTCAAATGACTCTAGCTTGTGTCAAGTTGACAAAACAAAGCAAAACACAAAATTAACCAGCACACCCACCATTAATAAAGTAGCTTATATACAAGAGAATACACCCACTGTGTATATCAAGTGAATACACTGGACATCCCAGATGAAGCCTTTTCTAGGGTTGGTGAGATATTTCCCATCCACGGGAGTCAATTTCTTCACTACAGCCTCACGAAGTAAAAGGGACTCTCCAGTATCTCCTTTAAACCACTGAAATCCTCAGGCTTTTTTGTATACCATTCAGAACCAGTTCCACCCAGGGTTCTAGGTAGGAAGCCAGTTCTGTCTGGTTCAAAGAGGATCTACCAAATGTGTGAGAGAAAACACTTTGCCTTCAAAACAAAATGTCCCCCTTGCTGTAGTGGGAAGGATTGGAACATAATTAAAAAGGGATACAATCTCTCACTCAGTGATTGTGGGTACTAATGTACTGTCTGGCATAGCCTAGAATCACACCAATCCCTCTTCCATGATGCCTACACTTGGGTAAGCACTGCTAGAATATAGAGAACAGAACTGACACTTTCATGATCCTGAACACTTTAGCTGAAGTAGAAGGCTTCATGAGGATGTGCAGGGCTTTAGTTAGAGAGAGAATACATATGGGTCATATGCACAAGTTTACACTACTCATGGAGCTAATGGCCATGGCAGAGAAACAGCAGGGGACAATTGAAGGTCATGGTGTCGGCCCACCAGGAGGCAATTCTTTAATGGGTGAATCCCCTTTAGACAAGGGTATGATGTTGGCGGAGACTGCTCATTTGTTTCCCAGCTGCCCAGACCTGAATAATAACACAGAAACTGTATTAATTACAACACTCTTTGGTTAATAGGTTAGGCATATTTTAGGTAACCCTTACATCTTAAATTAATCCATAATTCTTGTCTGTGCTAGCCACGTGGCTTGGTACCTTTTTTCAGTGAGGCAGTCTCATCTTGCTTCCTCTGTATCTGGGTGATGACTGCAAACTGAGCCTTTCCTCTTCCCAGAATTCTCCTCTTCTGGTCACCCTGCCTATACTTCTTGCCTGGCTACTGGCCAATCAGCGTTTTATTAAACCAATGCAAGTGACAAATCTTTACAGGCTACAAGACCATCGTCCCAAAGTACTCTATGGGTCTACAGACCCCACAATGTCTTTTGCTTCTGTTGTGCCTTTACAAGCTTGTTACTGCAATTGTCCTCTGGTATCTAGCGTGGTGTGGGTGGATGTGGGGAGAGTTCTGTTGTCTGTAATATAGCATGTTTATCTCTTGGAAACATCCCCTTCTACTGGGCATTTTATCTGTGGATTATCTAGAGCCCCTCCCTAAGCTTTACTGTCAAAATTGATAATAATAATGATAACCTATACAGAGTTTTGATAAATAAAAATAAATACAAGGATATGTTTCACAGCAAGGGCTTGCGAGTTTCACCTAAAGAGTTGCATACATTGTAGTTCAAGTTAACGATTAACAATTGAGTCTTAGCCCAGCTAGTTTAAATTCTTTTAACATTAATGTAGGGAGATGGGCTCGCAGGTTTTGGAGTGCATCACAGCTGAAACAAAGCTTTGAAAATGACAATATTAGACTAAGATGTTTTTGTTAAATAGTTTTGAGGTGAAAAAATTCAAGAAGACAATCTAAAGTTTTAGAAAGGCACACATTTGAAAACAGAACTTATTAAAACCAGGGAACAAGAACAAAAGCTGCCCGATTATCACTGGCTGGTATATCTTCCTTACTAGGATTGGTTGATGACAAAAGGTGATGATTAATTCCTTATACCAATTTCTGCCCTCAATATGATATAAAAAAACTATTAGTGAGTTGGTATGTATCCTAAAGATTTAAAGTAGAACTGGCTGATTCCTTTTCAGTTTTCATATAAAAGTTTAGGTTTGTGATTCCTTTAAGATTCCTTATAAGCTTACCTTTCAAGATAAGTAATAAAGTGATTGTTCCTTTCTTTGTAATTGCAAAATGCAGCCTGCCAGTAAAAGACCTAACTGGCAAAAATACCTTGCTTGCCCACAGGGTTAATCTATAACAAGTTGCTTGGGTATGAATGAATGTGTGTAGGTTCTTGGGATAATTTGTTTTTCACCTGTATTACATAAAATGTTTAATCATGTAAGGGACATGGAAACCATGCTGGTTGCTACTGTTTGTTTTGTATTCATTGTCATCTTTCACTTGAAAAACAGAACGTAACCACACTGTAATTCCTATGTTGCCTGAAAAACTTTGTTGAGACCATATAAAAGAAGTGTACAGTATAAAGAAGACAGAAAGAATATGAGAGAACAGAGAAGAAAACCATCAAGAAAGTGTGTGCTTTTTTTCCCCTTAAACCCCTTCAGACAAAAAAAGTCTTAGCTTATGCCAACTCTGCTATGTGCTCCTGGAGATTTCCCCTCAAGACAGCACTATCATGGCTTCTAGTAGTTAAATGTCTTTTAATACATACATCATATTTATTTCTTTGCTTTGTGTGTGTGTGGCTGTGTGTGCGAGCGGAGGTGAGAGGATCACTTGCAGGAGTTGATGCTCTCATTCCACCAAGTGAATTCTGGCGCTTGAACTCAAGCCGTGAAGCTTGCCACAAGCATCTTTATTCACGAAGACATCTTACCACCGCTCACTCTTCTCTTCTTTTAATGTCAAATTCTAAGTCAAGAAATAGTTCTATCATAATACCTAGTATCTTTGCTTAATTTCAGAAACCAAGGAAATATGGCAGCAATCAGCTGGAGTCTGTGAACAATGCCAAGTTTGTATTACAAGAATGATGAACAATTAGTATTAACAAAAAAAAAAACCATCACAGCTGTGGATTTTGTTGGCAGAGCTGTGGTAGAAATATCTTTGTATTAATAAGGCATTGTTTAGTCTCTCACGGTTATTCAATGCTGATATTTTCCCTCCTTGTCATAAAGTTTATTATACTATCATTGAAATGTTTCTTTTAATTGAACGTAAGTACATGTGTTTTAAAATGAGATCAAAATAACACTCTCAGGAGAAATGTTTTGTCTGCCACTGAGAGAAAAGTCAGCGCGGTGCTTGTCATGTGTTTCAGTTTGCTCCTCTGTTTCTGTGATGAAACACAGACACCAACAACTCACAGTCCATCATTCGGGGAAGTCAGGGCAGGAACTCACTGCAGGAACCTGGAGGCAGGGACTGAAGCAGAGCCCATGGAGGAGTGCTCCTCACTGGCTTGTTCCATGGCGTGTTCAATCTGCTTCCTCATGGTACCCAGGACCACCAGACCAGAGGTGGTTCCATCCATAGTGGGCTGGTCTCCTCCATTGATCATTAACCAAGTAATGCCCCACAGGCTGACTTTGATAGAAGCATTTTCTTAATTGAGATTCCTTCTTCCCTGATAACTGTAGTTTGTGTTAACTTGACAAAAACTAGCTAACACACCATGCAAGCCTGGAGACCCGATTTTAATCCCCAGAACTCATGTCAGACAATGTGAACAATGGGCATGGTGATGCATACTTGTAACCTCAGTGCTGGTGAGACTCAGACAGAAAGGTATGGGGAGATCATAGGCCAACAGTCTAACTTAGTCAGCAAGTTCCAGGACAATGTGAGACCTTGTCTCAAAAAACAAGGTAGATGGTGCCTGAGGAGCAATAGCTAAGTTTTGTCTCTGGCTTCCAAAGATCCTTGTATACACCTATGGACACAACACATATAGACACATTTGTACTTGCACACACAAGGGGATATGACATACAAGTGCACTCACATACGGACATGAAAGAAACTTGACCAAAGGAGACCACCACCCTTGTACCTGGTGCCTGCATCCTGCTTCCTATTGGTTAATTAAGAAGAAGGCTAAGAAGCATCAGGGAAATGATATTGGAGGTGACAACGCTTCTGTTTGGTGCCCCTGAAGATGTCTGATGGGCTTCAGAAGGGAGCTACCCTTGACTCTATTAGATGTTAATCCAGCTGTAGCTACATCATTTTGAAGATTGGCCAAGCAATTCTAGAACTATGCCCCATGGCTCCAGCAGCCACTGGATACTGGTAGAGGTGAACAATTTCAGCTCCAAGGACTCTGTCATGGCTGATGATCCATTCTCCTGAGACAGTGGTTAGTCTAGGCATGAGAAAAGGACCTATTTCTGACTATTTCTGAGTAACTGTCCTCCTGGTATACATGGTGAGTGCTCGAGCTGTGGTGGCCTTCCTGCTACCAGAGGCATATGCTTCTTGGATGAATCCCTGTGCTGCAGGTGAAGGACAAGAAGGATGAAGGTTCTTCCTTAGCTGAATTCACTTCCAAATATCTCACTAAGTATCAATCATGTCCATGGTTAAATGTCTTGATGCCAATGTGTTGCTTGCTTGCCACCAAAGGTACACACAGCAGCATGACATTACAGCCTTCATAGCTGCCTAGACCAGGCATATGAATTTCAGGACTCTCTTTCTGTATGGACATCAACAGAAGGGCAGGGAAAAAAGAGACCAGTAAAAGAGTAGGGAAAACTAGTCAAGCTTTCCTTGTTTTGTACTTTCTCAGTTGCTAATGTTTGATTTGATATTTTAGTCAACAGATTTTTTAATGTTTATTTATTTATTATGTATAAAACATTCTGTCTGTGTGTATGCCTGCAGGCCAGAAGAAGGCACCAGACCCCATTACAGATGGTTGTGAGCCACCATGTGGTTGCTGGGAATTGAACTCAGGACCTTTGGAAGAGCAGGCAGTGCTCTTAACCTCTGAGCCATCTCTCCAGCCCTAGTCAACAGATTTTTAAGAAAAAAATACAGATGGGGTTAGAGAGATGGCTCAAATGTTACAAGCACTGACTATTCTTCCAGAGGACCTGGGTTCGGTTCACAGCACCCACATGGTGGCTCACAACCATCTGTAACTCCAGATCCAGGGGATTTAATGTCCTTTCTGGACTCCAAGTGCACTGTATTCATGTGATGCACAGATAGATACACACAGAGGCAAACACTCATACACATAATAAATAAATAGGAAGAAAGAAAAGATACAGAGGGTATCTTGAAAAATGAGCTATAAATTGTTTAGCTCAAAAGGGGATGTAATGGACATTTTTGTGATGTTTTCAAGGGCCAGTGATGGAATGGTTCTCAATCCCCCTCCTTGTGGACCTGCTGACTCATTTAAGCAGACTCTCTCCTTCTCTCCTGTCACCTGTGCAGGGAGGGCTGTTTTCTAACCTGTGTCTTGGGGCTTTCTGTGCTTAAAACACTACATCAGGAGAGTAAGGCAGGGGAGGGACATATCTGGAGTGAGTTCACCTTTCTGTAATAACTGAAGTCAGATCCTGAGAACATGGGGACCATTGATGACGTATTTTGAGATCTTTATGTAAAATCTTCAAATTTTCCTGGGATCCTGCAAAAGAGGGGACCTTGCAAGCTGTACTGGAGTTAAACCAGAGTGTGGTAACTGCATTGCTTCCTAATACAGCCTGTTCTGTGTTGACTCTGAACATTTATGGTCAATCATTAAACCTAAGAGTGGGAAGGACCACAGCAGAGATGGAAGAGATATGGGAGGGTGTCTTTTTGTGCTGTAAGCACCACAGGCTTGCCCATCCCATTCCCATACATGTGGGACCATGTATACCTACAAGTGGGGTGGATGAGCAGGTACATTACATGCAACTGGAGGGCAGTATTCCTCAGTGAATTGCAGGCTAGTGGGATGGAACGAGACATTGTAGTGAGTCTTCAATTCGAGGGCTCAGGAAATACCTTCTACCTCTCTTCTGCCATTCTCATGCTAGTCAGACGCAAGCACATCAGATGCTTGGGCCTTATCCAATGACGCTAACATTTCTTGTTTCATCAAACTCTATAGGGCTGGGCAGTGGGACTCAAGAACACCTGTCTAGGAAGCAGGAGAGACAGAAACAAGTTTGTCACTCAGTTGAAAACGACCTTGGGAGGGATGATGGGTAATTTTACTAGAAAGTTTTTGAAGTCTTCATAGATGTCTGGGTCCATGGAAGAGCACATTTAAACAAAGGAGAGAACAGTTAGACAGAGATTGGGAGCATGTGCTCCCTCCACTGGAACATCTTACCCTGGATGCTCCTTGCTCCATTCATGATACAGCACTGGTCCTGTCTTAACTTATGCTGTTCTGTTAAAGGGGTGGAGGCTGGATCCTCAGTAGGCATGTGTAGCCTCCAGGAGCTCATGCATAATCATCAGAGTGCTGTCAAAATATTCTTCATTCTGGTGTGCTTTGGCTTTGGAAAGAATGGGTTCTCCTCCACAGGCTCTTAGTGGTAACATCCTGGTTGCCAGGCACCCATCTATATGTGAAATAGAACACTCTGTGGGGGTTTGTCCCATCTGTTCTACCCAGATGGGCACTGACAGCTAGGAACGTTCTCTGACAGTAGAGCTTAGGCCCTATGGTGGCCTTGTTTCCTGCCACACACTTAAGTACCTGTTTTTTTGTGAGGAAGGAAGGTCTTCCATGGTGTCTGAGGGTTCCAGACAGGCCTGGGCTACCTCAGTGTCTCTCCAGGAGATTGGTTAAGTGTTGCTGTGATAGTTGTCAGAGTAAGCCAGTTGGAATAGGAAAAAAAAATGGAATTAACATTTCCTAATTAGTATTATAAGTTAAACAATATAGTGTTACAAATATGGTTGACTGCAAATATGTAAAGAAAATTAAAATGACCCCTGACCTTTTAACAACATGAAAATGGTAAAATAGCAGTGAACAACCAGGCCATCATAAGCCTATTTCTTCTTGTAAGAATAAAAAGACCAAGCTGTGTGCCATGGTGATCACCCATAATTCCAATCTCTGGAGGCAGAGACAGGAGCATCAGGGGTTCAAGGCCAGCCTTCACTGCCTGGGTTCAACAAACCATTCTGCGACGTGTGAGATCCTGATTCAAACAAACAAAAATGCTAAGATGGAGAAAGGGACAGAAAACATCATGGGATTTCACTCAAGGTGTTTGTGGCTCACAGATCACCAAGGTAACAGCCGCCAAAAAGAGTCAAAAATCCTTGTTCTGACCTCCATGAGCCAAACACAGCCGTCCTTTAACTCAGTGTGACAGGGTGAAGAACCTGAGGCTGATGGAGGAGGTGAAACTGCAGCTTCATAACATCTGGAGCCGTGCCCACCATTCCTTCCCAGATGGAAGGAAAAGCCATCATTTGAGAGTAGCCATGTCCACAGGCCTACAGACAACGGTAGCCCCAGTCCTGGCCAGCTGCTTGCAGCCTGTGATGCCCTCCTCGGACCTCCATGGTATGGAGGGTGACTATGGCTTGTATACAAAGGGTATGGATCCAGAAAACAGGGCTGACCTGGATGCTCAATTCCAATGGGCAAGCATCCCACAGTTAGAGCTTAGCGGGGCAGGGAGCAATGGGATTTACAGGTTCTGAAGGCAGAAGGGGAGGACACTGGGGAGAGGGAAGAGTATACCAGGGAAGGGGAGAGGAGGGAGGTAGCAGAGGGCTGTGTGGGGAGATGAGTAAGAACAACCAAATACAATGGCACAGACATGTAACAATGGCATAACAGTCCTTTACATTTTTTTACTGACTTAAAAAGAATTCACAAAGAAATTCAGAGCCGGAGCCAGGCAGGTGGTACGAGTCTGTTTTGCCTGCACTTGGATTGTGAGGGCAGGGAGTGCGCAGGCAAGAAGCAAGTCTTAGCTCCAGGGCGAGAGACTATATTGAGAGCAAAATCGAAATAAATAAAGGAAGAAAAGAAAATGCATAGCAGGACCCCAGTGTTCAGCAGAATCTCCACATGCCTCCTGCACCAGCTCGGGGCTCCCTATGGTGAGAATCACAAGTTTGAGTTTGTTCTAATCCATGTTCTTTACCAAGGGATTTCCCTGCGTGAAATCCTGTAGGCTTAACACGACCTTTGTGCAGAGGGACTGCCGTCGATGAGAAAGCCAAGGGGCTGATGGACACAGGGAGGAGTAGAGCAGAGGGTGAGGTGGATGAAGGCACAGACTCACATCTGCACAGAAGTGCACAGGGGGATACAGTCTACTACTGAGTTGACTGGAAGCTGGGCAAGAGGTAGACCCTCCTGTACAATGAAGAGGCCCTGCAAGTTATGGGGGCCCGAAGACCTCCTGCTTTCTGACCAGTTCCCTTAGATGGGAGTGTTGGAACAAGATAGTCTGAGACACACATATGAGAAAGTCAGGTGGAACTGGTTCTGCCTGTGAAGTGTTAGTGGTGTAAGCAGGAGGCCCGGAGTTGAAGCCCCCGAACCCAGGGTCTTAGTTACTTCTCTGCTGCTGCGATAAGACAGCTCCATCAAGACAACTTACAGAATGAAGAGGTTGTTTGAGCACGTGGTTCCAGATGGATACAAGTCCACCATGGCAGGAAGGCATGGCCAGAGGCAGTAGGCATGGTGGCTGGAGTAGGAAGCTGAGAGCTACATCCTCAACTGAAAACATGAAGCAGAGAATGAATTGAAAGTGATCTGCGGCTTTAAACTTTCATACCCCATCTCCAGTGATGTACTTCCTCCAGAAAGTCTACCTCTCCTAATAATGTCTCTGATCAGCCCCATCAACTGGGGATCCAATATTTAAATGCCCAAACCTGTGGTTGGGAACATGTCTCATTCAAACTGCCACCCCTAAATAAACAAACAAAACTCAAAAAGGCCAAAAACCAACCAAACAAAGCCAAGTGTAGCGGCTTGATTATAACTCTAGCTCTTGAGATGAAACAGTGCTTAGAACTCTTTGTCCAGCCCAGTTAATCTAATTGGCAAGCCTTAGGTGTGAGTGAGAGACCCTGGCTTCAGAGGAATGACATCTGTCTTTACATGGGTGCACATATATGTGTGCATATGTTTGTATGTGAATGTGAGTGCATGCATATGTACACACACACACACACACACACACACACACACACGTGTAAAAGTCTGAGCTTCTGCCTAGAGAAAACAAGCTGTAGCTACAGCACCCTTCCCAGAGTTGCCTGCTGGCTGTTTTATTGGTGAAACCATCAGTCTTGTTAGCTTTGGCAACACAGTACTGATGACCGGGCGTGTTTTCAGTGTTGTTATTATTCTAACATAATCACTATTGGAAGCATCTGTTGTTAAACACAGTGCTGTGTGCACAGTCTTGGTTGATTGGTTTCTGTTAATTGCATCCATAAATTATGCATTAAAGTGGAGGCTGAAGCAGAGGGAGTGTAGCAGGCACTGGGAAACACTGAGCCAGCTATCTCCCTGGGAAGTGATCGGAACCCAGACCCTTCATTGTTTCTTTCTTTGACCGACTCCCTGTCTTTTCATATGTGTATTCTTCACACCCATAACTGGTAGAAGTCGCAGAGAACCAACAACCTATTAGGTATCTGGGAAGACACTTCCTGGACGTTACCTGTGGCTTATCCTCTGGGTCCTTAATCCAGGGCAAGGTAGGACCACCTGCTTATGCTGAAGTTAGAGACTTGATTGTCTCTAAGGGCAGACCACACTGGTGAATTTTGGTTCATTCTCATGATTCTGCTGGGAGGGAAAGTCAGTCCCAAATCAGCAGCCATAAATACTTCCTTCTTATTGACCAAAATCATGATGGTCTTCCTCGCCTGGGCAAGGGCCGGTCTCAGCTAGGTCCTCCATGCAAACATCTTCCGAGACCTGGCAGAGGACTGACTGAAGCTCTCCTCTTCCTTCTCCTACAAGTGCCTCCATTCTTCCCTCTTGAACATCTTCAACTTAGCCGTTCCTTCTTCAGCAACTTGGGTCCAAAGCTGACGATGTCCATAGGTAGTCAAGAACCTCGCCATCCCCACACCCGGTGCACAATTCATCTGTCCCACAGGAGCATCCATTAAAGTGGCCATTCCTCTTCTGGAATCTTCCTTACTTGTGGCCTTGGATTCTCCTGTCATGATGTCACTTCTGTGCTTTTCACAAGGACATAGACTGTGGTTCCCTGAGTCTTCATTCTTCTTGCTCTGTCCTCCTATATTGTCCAGCACTGCATGAATCCGCTGATCCTCCACTTCCTTATCTGTGAATTGGAGATACAGTGGCAGTAGCCTTGTGTTGTTATGATGAGAAGTGAGTGACTGGAGTCAGGGTAGTGCTCAGAGGAGATTAGGGATCACAGTCAAGATCAGAACTGTGGGCCCCTTGGGCTTTGACCCCACAGGTTGCCAATGGCTACCACGTTTTTCATCTTGTTGAACTACTTTTTTTTTTTTCACAAAAATGTGAACATCTTTTCACTTGAGCCTCCAGAATGAGTCCAGGTTCTACATCTAGAAGAGTGTCTTTTTCTCTTATGCATCTTTCCTTGCTTGGAGACTAAGATCCTTTTGCTTTCCATATTAGACTATCTTATCCCTGTGACATAGAAGCCTGACTTAAACAGCACACTGAGCCAAAGGTTTATTATGATTCATGGTTTCAGAGGGCTTTGGTCCATGGTTGGTAATTCCCAAACAGTCAGGCTTATCACAGTGGAAGCTGATGAGAGAAAGGGGTGGAGTCATTTGATTGGCTTTCTCTTTTTTTCCAGCCCCCAGGAAGCCATCACTCACATTTACTCTTAGTTAACCCTCTCCAGAATTGCTGTTATAGAAAAGCCTAGAACTGTGCTTCAGTCTCCTGAGTGATTCGAGTGCAAGTCACGTCGACAACGAGGACTAAACATCTCACAGGGTTTCCCAGATCTGCTGAGCTTCAGGATCCATTCACCCAGGAGAGTGGGTCTAACAGTCAAATCATTGCTCACACTCAGATTCGAATCTGGGTCTTACATCCGTGTCAGATCTGCTTCTGACCATCCACGCCCACCCGTGCCCATCCACACCCTACTCTCCCTGTACCATCTGCTTGAGTGCTGCCTTCTAATTCACTGGAATCCCACGAGCCTCCTCCCTCTCCAGATCTCTCCATAGCTACAAGCCCCAGACATTGAAGCACAGACTGTGATTTAAAGATTACATCACGGGGGCTGGAGAGATGGCTCAGAGGTTAAGAGCATTGCCTGCTCTTCCAAAGGTCCTGAGTTCAATTCCCAGCAACCACATGGTGGCTCACA
>NC_022010.1:10848162-10852400 GCF_000317375.1 Microtus ochrogaster
CACACACACACACACACACACACACACACACACACAGAGAGAGAGAGAGAGAGAGAGAGAGAGAGAGAGAGAGAGAGAGAATTAGACTTTACAATTATCTTTCTATTGTGTGTTCCTTATATGTGATTAAGCAATCTCATGAAACAATCTGGTGATTTTCCCTAAATTTGAGTGGCAGTTTTGTGTGTTCAGATACTTGGAATTGTCAGCTGGACAGATTCTTAACTGGTTGTTTCATAACCGTCAAGTCCATTTTCCTAGGATCAATTTTGATAACGAAGTCAAGCTTAATCCTATTATAATATCATTGCTGGCTGGTTTCTTTATTTAACAGACACTCTGATCTTATCACCAACCACTAATTGCATATGACAAATTATGATTTCAAATACATCGGTGGACAGTTGTATAATGCTGTAAGATTTTTCTCAAGCAGTGTGAACACTAAACACAGAAGTGCATTGGGAAGGCTTGCAAATATTTTGGTCTCCAGTAGACTGGCATGTTGTTGTTATAATTAATTTGTTTTAGGTTCCAATGACTTCCATTGAGATGCAGCCTTCATTTCTGAATTCACGTCCCTGTAACCCCCACTCTAACAAAAGTCAAAAGATCTCTTTATAGAAATCATGCCTGAGGTTGGAAATGGAAGTGCATTCTTGCCTGTGATTCTAGCTCTCATTGGCCTGAAAGAAGATGGTCATGAGTTTGAGGACAGCTGGAGCTACTTTGAGGTGGCAGTTTCCTCCCCGTTGAAGCATTCTGTACTGCATGGTAGGTCATTAAGGCTGAGAAAGTAGATAACTCAAAAGTCCCAGGAAGTCCCTGAAACTGACCAGGTGCACAAGGCTCCTCCCTCCACAAGATTACATAAACAATGAGAAATAGTGAGAAGAGGAGACTTTCCTACTTGATGAGCTGTTCTTACACTGGGGTGGGTCTGATGTAGCTGCCTTTGAGTCCTTTCCAGTGGAATCTGTGTTCTGTATGGGCACAGTCATGGGACAATTCAGAAAACTATTCCAGTGCGCAAAGCTAAATCTCTACCTGAAAAGATCTTGGTAGAAGCCAAATTACCCAGGAGCAAGGATCCTGAATGGCCAGTACCAGGAGTCTTTTACTTTCTTCCTCTAATGGAGGAAAGATGCCTTCATCATCAACAACAAAGAGAAACCAGTTAAAGGCAAAGCTGTAGATGAGAGACAGAGAGAGACCAAAAAGTGCACAGAGAGAACAAGAATCACATTACATCTGGAAAAAGTCATGAAACCAAGGCTCATGCTACCTCTCTGCACAGCAGGTGAAGCCCTTGAAGCCAGTGACTGAAAAATTGCTGTGATATTAAATCTTAAGTACCACTCCTATGAAGTACCCCAGAGGTAACTGGGACTCCACAATTGCTGCATTTTCTTAAAGCATTCTGGCCACAGAGTGTGACTTTTGATAGGTGATTCGTGTTCTCTGAGGCTTGGGCTGTTAGTCTCGGAGGTGGCCAGCCAGCAGATGCACAGTCTGACATTCCCAGCATGAAGTGTGGTTCCAATTTGGATAAAACAATTATTCTCAGTTTGCTCATTATTAATTAAAATGTTTCCTGGTACTGAACAGAAAACTGATGCTGTCTGGGGAACCAACTGTCTACATCATGAAAATGGCAACCTCACCGGGCTTACTACAGAGGTCTGCATGCATCTCTGCAGCCTCACTGAAGCTGTGATGCTGTGCATGACCTGTAGGGGTCAGGAGACCATAGGGATTTATGTTCACTCTGTGTGGCTGTGAAAAACACAAGCTTTCACTTTTGCCAATCAGAGCCAGTGGCTCAAAAGAAGAGAGGTCAATGGAGATGACATCAAGAGATGTGGGCAGGGGTACAGAAACCCAGAAGTATCGGGAAACCATGACAACACCTAGTGTTTCCGATGTGTCCCTACAGCCTCTCAATTGCCAGTTAATACTTCTGAGTCTGAAGACCACATCTCCCGGATAAAAGGAATCAGTAAAGCAGTTCCTGACATTTTGCTGATTCGCTCTCTAAAAATAAACCCTGTGTCTTAAAGCGATGAGTCAGTGCTGGGGCCAGATAGTATGGATCCACCCATTCAGTTACAGTTGGATATCTCTAGACCGTCCAAGACCTTCTCATTTGCATGCCAGATAACCAGTCTGCTGTTAGCAGGAGCATCTAAAGTTTTTTCCACCAGGCACCTCATTCTCTCTTGTGCCTCCGTGCATGGGATTTTCATCCTTGGGGCAGCATTCGAGAATGATGGAGATGGAAACTGTGAGGTCTTTGTTCCTTCTGATGCAGGATCGATGGTGCTCATAGTCAGCAATTGGGGAATGGATTTTTCCTTTCTCTGGGTGGTGAGACTGCTAAGTCACAAGGCAAAGGAATGAAAGGTGGATAGCCACCCCACAGAGGACATGTGTAGTGGGCATCACAGCACTATGGGATGGTTCCTCTTAGGTATGAGCTTCATCTGGGCACACCCACTTATTCTCTGTTAAAGGAGCGTGTGTGGTTTGTACTACGTCTTGTATTAGAACACACGGGCAACTCTGTGGGTTGTGCCAGAGGATAAATCATTTCTTTGTACCAATGGAGACTTGGAAATGTCAGTAGGTCACACTTCCTGGATGGGCTCAATAAACTTTTGCATCGGGGCATTGTCCTCTGCTATCCAAGATGGTTGACAGGTGTTTGTTTGTTTGTTTTCTTCAGTAAAAACTGCTCTCTTCCATGCAGATTCATTGTGTTCAATGGTTCTTGCTGCATCTACTGACAGCCTGGTGTAAAACTTTTTTTTCAGTGAAACAATACAGTTATATGCATGGTGTATTGATTTCTGTGACTCAACATTATTTTTTGTGAAATCCACTCATAATACTTGTTACTCATGCTTTTATTTCCCTCATTTTTCACTATGAGAAAATGTCTCCCTGCTTCCTTGGCCATTATACGCTTAGCAAACATTTGTATGGTTTTCATCTTGTAAAATGTTCTTATACATCAATTTTGCTGGGCTTTTGTATGTATGGTTCAGTATATCTTTTTCAGAATATTAAATATTCATTTAGATCTCTCACATCTGGGTTTACAGCATAAATAAATACATAATTCTCCTTGAACAAGGCGCATTCCCTAGTCTACTCTATTTCTGCATATTTAAAGCTAATAATGTCCTCATTAGATTGCAGTTTTTTTCTATCAAATAGGCCATTGGTAAATGTCCCTTTCAATAAGTAAAAGTTTATTCTTGAATACAAGTAAATATTCCCAGGTACATGCTCTTAAGTATGGGTCTAATTTTGATCAACAGTTAAGCTGAGAATGAAGGCAGCTTTCAGGGAACATGTCTTCTTCCCAGATTTGAAACTTACCAAGGCAGAGGAGTGGGACTGTGAATGATCTTGAGGTCACATGGTTGGCCACTGCCAATCACTGTCCGTGATCGTCTCCTGGATCTGCCCTCTATGGCTTGGTGCTCATATGAGTCATTGTTCCAGGCAATCTCTCACCCCTCAACAATAATACTTCTTTGCCCTTTGTCCTTTTTGGTCAGCGTAGCAGGTATCATCTCAGGAAGACTTGACACTCATGAGGAAAATAAATCTCATTTCATAACTTGATTTCCCTCAGTCCTGGGAAGATGGTCATGATTAAGGATAGGAGCAAGAGAGAAAAATATTTCTTTGATTAAGAGACTCAAACCTGAGGTTCTTAGAGAAAGCTTGAGACATTTTCTGGGAGGTTGTTGTTGATGATATTATTGATGATGATGATGCCACTTATGCTGGTATGGATTTTGATAATACTCATGGTTCTGTTGGTGATGAAGATGATGATGGTGATGATGTTGGTGAATGATAATGATGGTGATGGTACTGATGATGGCAGTGATCATTATGATGTTGGTGATGCTTATGTTGGTGATGATGGTGATAATGATGATGATGATGATGTGGGTGGTGATGGTAGTGATGATGTTGATGATAGTGGTGATCACAATGATGCTGGTGATGAGGACAGAGATGGTGATAGTCATGATGATCATTTTACTTGTTCTGGAACTCTCCCTCATATATGACAGCAGACAAATCACACTGAGCAGCTGATAAGTCATCAAAATGTATTAAGGAAAAAATGAATTCATTACTTTTTTTATTTCTTTTTTTATTGAGAAAAGGAAAAAAAGTATCTGCTTCCTCCCAGCCTCCCATTTCCCTCCCCCTCC
>NC_022010.1:10854015-10877378 GCF_000317375.1 Microtus ochrogaster
AGTGGTTGCACAAGATTGCATTCCCACCAGCAATGGATGAGGGTACCCCTTCCTCCACAGCCTCTCCAGCAAAGGCTATCATTGGAGTTTTTGACTTTAGCCATTCTATTCAAGGCCATTTCCCCCTGCTTCTCTTAAGTATGCACCTGGAAAATGGATCTAAACCTTTTTCTCATTTCCTAATTTCAGTTTACCAACACAGACTTAACACATACTGCTGAACACCTTGTTCTCATTATGCATATTACCAAGACATTCAGGATCCTTTCCCTATAATGACCCATTTCATGATGAGCATGCCATTTGTTCCAGCATTTTCTCCTGACTGGTAAAATTTCTGGTGTCACCAGAAACATAGCCATAAGCACTTATTCCGCTAATGTCTGAATCAACTCCAACATGAGCACGTGCTTTTGCTTATGTCTTAGGCATCTTGATGGCAAACTCCTTTTCTCATGATAGGAAAGAATCTGTGCGTCTGGGACTCGAATCTGACCCTGAGTTCTGCCGCCAATTTGCTGTGTGACTTCAGAAGTTCTCTAGTCCCTTTTTGGGATCCAGTGTGCATCTGGTGGGTGTGTTTAGCTTCTAGCACACTATGGAATTATTTTCATCATGTTCTTTAACCCTGAAGTTCACACTCATCCCACTTCTCCACTTGACTAATGGAATCATAGCCTCCTGGATTTCCATCTATGTCTCTGCTTTTGTTTTTGGTTTATTTTTTTTTGTTGTTGTTGTTTTTTCATGCATTCAACACTATCAGCTGTCCTCAGTGGTCCTAGATGTGAACTCACTAATCCTCCAATTTCCTTTACTATTTTATTCCATGCATTTACATGTCTTGTTTTACTGATGACTCATGAGTCTACACCCTCATCCCATTCTGAGTTCTTGGTACACCCAAATGACCACATTCTAGCCATACTAAGTACTTCATGCAGTAGTCACAGCTCACGGTCCCTCCCCACCACTTGTGGCCACGCCCTAACCACCAACCATCTTTTTCAAGTCTGTTCATTTCCTTATTCCCACCCCTCCATGACAAGGCAATGAGCCTGGTAAGCTCTACAGTAACTCCTTCACTGTTCTGACTCATTGCTTTGCATCTCTCTCCTGCTTTGAGATATAACCTTCCTAAGGGACACAGGTTCTTAGTTGCCCACGAAAGCTGAATTAGTTAATTTTCAACTCACAGTTTGGAAGGCGCTGCTTTTCATAAACCTCTACCTAGTTCCATCTCACTTGGGATAATAAACAAAATCTGCCCACCATCTGTCTCTTCTTTTTCCGGGTTTGTGTTCTCCCCTTCTGTCTCTCCCATTTATTCATCACACTCCACTAATGCTGGTTTTATTGTTTTTCTTTTATCTTGCCTTGCAACTCCCCTACCCAGGGCGAGTTCTCTTTTCCCCTTAGCCATCTTGAGACTCTGCATTACTTTCTGTATGCAAATTCTGCAGCCCCTCCTGAGGAATGCCTGGTGATGCTGTCTGACAATTAACTCCCCATTATCACAGGAAACACACACACCTGGACCCAGTGGGGGAGCACATCCCATCAGCTGCTCACCTGAGAACCTGGCCCGCATCTGTGCAGCATCATTTCCCACAGACTTTGATGCTACTTTTGGCTGTGAACACCATGGGCATCTAAATTCTGGCTCACTGCATTTCTTTCCAATTCTGTCCACTCAGTCATTTATGCACTAATTGTTTGGGGAATATGTCATTGTTCTCAGGCATTAGAGATCACGACGGAAGCACCGAGACCATTGAAGATGAGAAAACCCAAGACCAGACCCCAAAGAGGCAACTGGGACTCAGTCTTAAAAACATCAGCGAGCTCCATCCAGCCTGGGCTTTGAGAACAAATGCAGAATTCTGTGTCGGAAAATAGCATTCATATTTCCAGTCTGCTAAAGGGACTTTGGGGCTGTTTCACAGCGGTTGATCAGGCCAAATAAAGTTTCATTACTTATCAGTTTCTTATGGTTGATTTTTTTTTTTTATTTCTAGAAGATTTGAGGGTTTGGTGATTGTCTCTCTTCTGAGGAATAGTTATGAAACCAGCAAGGGTCTCTCAGCCGTGTCATAAAGTGTACATCTCTGTGGTTTGTCTGCATTTGATTTTCTTCCTTTGTTGGCCACATCTTCACCATAATTCTAGGCTAATTTGTGGGAAAGGAGGCTTTGAAGGTATGGACCCTCTTTCTGGGATGGTGTCATGAGAACGGGAATAAGCATTCCGAAGAAGACCCTGGCTTCTACTGCACCTTCTGCAATGCAAACGAACTCACTTGAACTTCAGTGATGCAGAGGGTTTAGGATGCTGCAGATCTACAGCCACATCATGCTGTTGAGCATCTTTAAGCAATTTTAAATAGCCGTTTATTGCCCAGTACCTGACCTAACAGCTTTGTGGCCTTTAGGCAATCCTTTGAAGTGTATGAACAGACACCCAGTTTCTAACCAACCAAAGGGCTGAATGCTGTCGGATAGCATCAAGGCCAACAGCGGAGCTTACTCTGCTTTGTTGTAACCCACCTCCTTATGTTCTCACCGAAGTAGCTGAAAAGTGTCTTGATTTATGACCTTCATCATGACCTTCATCGTTCAGTTACCATAAAGCTTCACTACATGGTTCCTGCTTTGGAACATGGGATTTGAGTTAACCTGAGTCTGTGTTCCTGAGCCACGGTCACTCCTGTGTGGTGCCAGAACAAACTATCCCTTATCCCCCTGTGAGGTGAGAGTTTCCTTTTTATGTCAACAAGAGTACAGGCAACACTCACTAATATCTGCTTGGTCAGGAGAAAAGCATGTCCTGGTCAAGACTAGCATCAAAGTGACCTTCAGGTGATACAGACAGGGTTCGTAAGCTGCAGGTCTATCTTCCACATCATGGATCTTCTTTCCAGTCTAGAAATTCCTCTGCAGAGGAGCTAACGCTAACAGCTTTTGTATGATGCCAAGAAACTGGATACGCAGCAATACAAGAGACATTCACTGTCTCACACACAGCGAGGTCTTGTTTAGCAGTTCACTGTGTCTTTAAAGACCCAGAATCTTTCCATTTAACTTTTCTACTGTTCTCCACATATAAGCTTACTTTGTGATTGTTCTTCTTGCAACTGAAGTTTGGCCCCTGGAAGGTCTAGCATTCCATCTGTGCAAACCTACTTTAGAACACAAAGGGAGAAAGAAGTCATACTGAATCTGCAGGTCTTTTGTTGGCAGGAAGCATATATGATGGATATCATCAACACTCTGCATTTCAGGGGCTGGGGTGTGTCACATGACATCAACCAATGAACATGGGAAAACACAATACTGTCTGTTGTTGGTTATTTTTACTTTTATTCTTTTGGCTTTTTGGGGGGCCTGCCACCCAGTTCCCAAATAATCACATGCAGAGACTTTTCTTACTTATAAATACCCAGCCCTAGCCTGGCTTGTTTCTAACCAGCTTTTCTTTATCCCATCTTCCTTTGGCCTCTGGGCTTTTATCTTTTTCTATTCTATATACCTTTCTTTACTTCTTACTCCGTGGCTAGCTGTGTAACTGGGTAGCTGGCCCCTGATGTTCTTCTCTCCTTCTCTCACTCCTCGATCAATCTCTTCCTAGATTTCTCCTATTTATCCTCTCTGCCTGCCGTCCCCGCCTATCCTTTCTCCTGCTGGTTATTGGTCATTCAGCTCTTTATTAGACCAATCAGGTGTTTTAGAGGGGTAAAGTAACACAGCTTCATGGGGTTAAACAAATGCAACATAAAAGAAAAATGCAACCCATCTTTGCATCATTAAAAAAAATGTTCCACAGCATAAACAAATGTAGCACATCTTAAAATAATATTCCACAATGGCTGTCACGTGGAGGAGGCACCCTGACCATCCATTGGCCCTGTTAGAGGGAATCCCAGGCTCTAAGGCTTCTGGTATAAAATCAAGATATCCTAGGCAGACAGAGATCCTCTAATTAGATGTGGACTGGGCCTCAGTGAGGAAGAAGACGTTAATGCATTGTTCCCTAGGGCAAGGCTTTCAACCTTCATTTCGGGTTTCAGCAGTCTTTTTTTTTTTTTTTTAATCATCTGTCTTTCCTTTGGGATTATTTATGGGATTAATGAGGCAGAAGGGTCAATTAGGAAACATAAAAGGAATGGAGCGGGCGGGAATCCCTGGGGAAATCCCAGCCCTTAGGAGGAATAGTGCGAGTGGATGATTCCTGCCCATAGCTTGCAGCCTGCAGCAGCCTGACTCACCTCTAGGTGCCTGTGATCCCTCCGGCCGGAACAAATGAACACACCGACAGAGAAAAATCTCCAACTCATTTGCTAATATTCCTATTTCTGTTTGTAATAAAGGGCCATACCCCTGAGACCCAGCCCTGGCCAATGTTTGCAATCTAGAGGGTCAGCACAGACTATAGATTTTCAGCCTTTTATGGAGAACCATAAGAGCTGAGCACTGGGAAGTCAGTCCTGAATGCCTGGGCGCTTCCATCACAGTGGCTCCATTGTCTTCCTCTTCATGCTACCCCTGTGCACTCACCTATAAACAATAGCTTACTGCCTGAAAGGAATTTAATATTTTGTAGAACTCCTTCTTGCTGCTTTAAATCAGCATCGTTAGTTATTTTGCAAATAGTTTAAACAAATATGGCAGAATTGATCTACCATCCACAGAGCAAAGGGAGGCTTCCCTTCCATGTCAACCCTAATGTGGTGCTGATGCTCAACAGCTTGACTCTGCCAGCTCCTGTTCTGTGGGCAGCGGGGACACAGTTCTCATAGGCACGTGAGACAAAGTCATGGCTGAGGTTTTAAGGGATGCATTCCTAGGAAATAAAGATTCTTGATAAGGAAGTTTGTTGGGGAGTTTGCCGTCTGGCCTCTGGGGCAGATTGAATGGGGGAAATGGGAGGAATTAAGGATGAGACCCTGGGAGTGCACAGGAAAGCCCAGAGAATCCTGACCCACACTTGGAGTTAAAGAGAGAATCTGAGAGCTACCCTTCCCCCCATAGCTGACTATTGCATGGTCTGGCTACCTTCTTCTGATTGAAGGAAGATGTAGGGTTTTGTGCTAACCCCCTCCAGTGGGTATCATCCTTACTGAGATAGTGGGAGGAAAATAGAAAGAAAAACCCTATTCCACACTGTGTGACTCTCGGATACTCACTTTTCCTCTCAAGCTCCTCTCAGAATTAGAACGCAGGTCCCACATGCACAATAGCATTGCTGGGATATCATACACAGACAGTCTGTATGCCACGAAACATATTTCAGAGACAGGCACTAAAGCAGAAGTGCTCCCTTATTGGTGGAACTATCACAGCCAACATTGTGATCGCCTTCCTTCTAAATTTAATGTGTATGTGTGTGTGGGTTCTGTGCACTCGTGCCAGAGAGCATTTGTGGAGGCCAGATGATGTCTGGTCAGCTCTAGGTGTCAACTTGACAGAGCCTAGAGTCATCTGAGGAGAGAGTCTCAATTGAGAGCCTGCCCAGATAAGAATGGCCTGTGAGTATTCTGTGGGGATTGCCTTGCTTATTAACTGATGCAGGAGGGCCCAGCCCACTGTGGGAGGCACCATTCCCTAGGCAGGGGATCCTGTGCTGTATAAGCAAGATAGCTGATGGCTTTTGGGAACCTGCTCCCCATGCTGCATTACTTTACCCAGCCTTGGTGCCGGAGGAGGAGCTCCGTCCTACCTCAACTTGATATGCCCTGCTTTGTCCAAACCCATGGAAGCCCTGCCTGTTTCTGAATGGAGACCATGGAGGAGAGGATGGGGGAGGGACGTAGCTGGAAGGAGGTGAGGGGATTGGAGGAGGGGAAGGACAGGAGACTATGGTGAATATGTAAAATAATTGGAAAAAAGTTAATAAAATTAAATTAAATTAAAAATAAAGAAATTAACTAAGCATGAGCCTTCAAGGGAGCCAGCACACGGCATCCTCCATGGTTTCTGCTTCAAGCTCCTGGTTGGGTTCTTGTCTTAAATTCCCTCAAGGATAGGGTGTAGCATGTAAACTGAAACAAACCCTTTCTTCCCTAAGTTGATCTTGGTCAGAGCGTTTTAAGACAGCAACAGAATGGGCAATAGAACAGGGATGGCTTTGTGGGGTTGGTGGCCTCTTTCCATCTTTCCTTGGGTTCAGAGCTAGAACTGAGGTCATCAGACTTTTGCCCAGTGAGCTGGCTCACCAGCACAGTATATTTTCAATAGGTACCCAGTTCTGCAATTGCTTATTAAGACATCCATCAAAGAAGAGACATATCTGTTCCTAAATGTGTATCTATTTTCCTATCTATTGATTATGCATCTATGTCTCCTTCTCATTTCATGCCTTCCTCTGAAATCTTATTTCAATTCTGAGTCACCAGTAAAGAGACCTGTATATTTTTAGCCACAACTTTGAATCTCGCAACTTTTGTTCAAGAATAGACTAGTCAGTGCATCAAAAGGTGAGAAACATTGATGTAGCATTTGAACTTTTCCATTGACTTTGTCTTAAAAATTAACTTAGATTCAACCTTCAGTTTTCTCTTTTAGGCCCCTGACTGTATTAAAAATCTACTTTCATGGTTTTCTGTCTGCTAATTTGTTTTTTAAAGGTTTGTCTTTTATTTTGTGTGTATGGGTGTTTTGCCTGCATGCATGTCTGTGTGCCATGTACCCATGGTGCCATAGAGGCCAGAGGAGGTCACCGGGGCCCTGGAACTGGAGTTACAGATGGTTGTGAGCCACCACGTAGATGCTGGGAATCAAACCCAGGTCCTCTTCAAGAACAACAAGTGCTCTTAACCTCTGAGCCATCTCCCTAGCACCTGTGTTCACTAATTCTTAGTTTTTCAACTTTTTTAAAATTTCATAATTTTGTGTTACTTATGTGATGTTTATTTCCACTAGTACAATTTTAAAGCAATTTTGCACTGCATACCATTGTACTGGTATGTGTTGATTTTATATATAGTGTCAAGCTTCTCAAAGATGTCTTCTGTCAGGTATATCATATACTTGATCATATTAAATGATAAGTTTATTCAAAGATGCTATACCATTCATTATGACAAATATGCTTTCTTTTTCTTTTATCTTTTTTTATTGTGTAGACCACGTTGGCCTTGAACTCACAGGGATCCACTTGCCTCTGCTTTCCAAGTACTAGAATTAAAGACACGCTTCACCATGCCTGGCTATGGCATGTCTTATTAACAAGACAGAGGTTCATCTTGAAGACAAGCATGGTGGAGTGAAGATTTTCTAACAATTTCCCCCCTCATTGATACCATCAGAAAAGCTGAAAATAATTGGAAAAAGGAAACATTGTTTCTGTGGTATTTAATATTCTTGACTTAACACAGAAGAAACTCGAAACATATTGTGTGGCCATGCGCCATGTAAATACATCCTATTTCCTCACAGGAGAGTCCATTTGGTCACTGAAATTGCAGGATGGCCACCTGGCAGCCACCTTCCCTGCTTATAGGGGATGGATCTTGATTGGTCACACTAGCACAGTCACAGAAAATCTATCCTGTGTCTCTTACACTTAAAGAAGTGATTGGTTTAGTTATAGAACACCTGAACTGGGTTTGACCAATGAGAATTGAGAATGTACTGGAAGGAGAATTCAGGGGAAAACTTTCTATTTTCATTTGTACAACAATATTAGATTAACGTGGTCTCCTTTAAATCCTTCTGTTTTCCTAGAGAGATACAATATTGAAAACTCATCTGTCTGTCAGTTATAAGGCAATACTGCATGAGAAGACAAAGGAAGCTAGATACAGTGAGTGAGAACTATGACGAAGCCCAGGTGCTTGCTGACCAAGAATCTTTGAACAAACCCTACAGTTGCTGGTGATGAAGCAAAATCCTCATGATTTAAAAAAAAAAAATCAAAAACAAAAAATGGAGTTGAGGGCTGGAGAGAAGGCTCAGTGGTTAAGAGCAAGTACTGCTCTTGCAGAGGACACAAGTATAGTTCTCAGTACCCAAGTTGGGTTGCTCACAACTGCCTGCAATTTCAGCTCCAGTGAATCTGTGTGTGTATGTGTGTGTGTGTGTCTGTCTGTCTGTACATACAATGGAAAGAGTTCGGAACCAAAATGAGTGACACAATTACACATTGTTTGACAGTAATGACACCAGAAACAAAGATCATTTACTGTATCTGCCTGCTTGTGTGAAATACCCAGGAAAGGTGTACTGGTCCGCCATAGCTGTCAACTTGTCACAACCTAGATCAGACTGGCCTATGGATGTGTCTTCAGGGGACTGTCTGGATTCTGATTGTAATTCACATATGAAGATCCAGCCCACTGTGGGCAGCACCATCCCTAGGCAGATGGCCCTGATTTTTGTATAACAAAATTGAGTTTTGTATAAACAAATTTGAGCCCTAGCCTGCCTATGTGCCAGCAAGCAGCCCTCCACAGATTCCCGCTTTGCTCTTAGGCTGTTCCTTGGTGAGAGGAATAACAAGCAGGTCTGTGTTCTAGTTCCTGCCTCGTCTTCCCTTGGTGATGAACATGGAAGAATAAATCCTCCCCTATGTTTCTTTTGGCCAGAGTGTCTAACCATAGCAGCAGAAAGGCAACTAGAACAACAGGAAAACCCATAATGATGGAAAACAGGTCTGTGATTGACAAGGACAAGGCGCTAGAGAAAAATAGGGCATAATTAGTAAAGAAGGGAAGTGTGTAGAACACGGTGGAAGGCTCTGAAACTATTTCACAGTGATGGTTACACAGCATCCACAAAGGCATTTAGCATTGCTCAGTTGTCTTCCTGAAAGTGTTACAGCCTCTTGTACACTGTGTGGATCGTTTGATTAAAAAGGGGAAGGTAGAATTTAACAGATTTGTTTAGGTAGCTACTGTTTTGTGTGCCAGTATTTATAGTGTCAGTGTGGAGATCAGGAGACAACTCTCAGGAAATGTTTCTCTCTCTCCACACTGTGGGATCAGACTTGGGTTCTCAGGTCTGTAGACAAGAGCCTTTACCCACTGAGCCATCTCGCTAGTCCTAACACTGAACCTTGGTCCTTAGTTTCATCTTTTCTTTTCCCTTCATTTTAGTGTACCAAGGTCTGCCTGTACGGTAACCGGCTCTCTGCCTCAGCATGCTGACAGTGCGGAGAGGTTTGAATGCCCATCACATCAGAACCAAAGGCCTGTGATGCTGGGCTTTCCTCTTGATGCGCTTTGATGGAGGGAGGCAGTTCCCCACACCCTCCAAGCCAAACACTACAATCGGATCTGAGCATTGCTCTGTGTCAATGAAGGGAAGTAAATACAAATTTTGAGCAGGTTTTCAAAATTGCTTTGACAGCTTTTCTATTTTAGCTCAGCGGCTCTGGGAGTGAAGATCTATATTTTGTTTGGATTAAATTGTCAGAAGGGTGAGCTTCTCAGCCAACAATCCTCCTGCTTTGAACAAAGGTTGGCAACCCAATGAATTTGTGCTGCCTAAAATTTTTCTTTCTAAAAAAAATACATATTTGATTTAAGAAATCCATGACACAACGAATTGGGGAGAGACACATGAGAACAAACGAAGCCTCCATGAAAATTGCCCAGGTGGGAGGCACTGGGGTTCTGTGGAATTTCTTTCTTAACAGAAATGTTACTTTTCTTTTGTTTCTGCGATTTGTCAGGTGAAATAAAAAGGCGAGTGGAACGATGCCTGAAGATGTTTTCCTTATTTTTCTCCCATTTTCTCAGACTGCTATAGATCTCCTGCCACTCAACGCTAGAGATAAATAACCCACTAACAGGAAAACAAAAGCAGAATTTGACCGGGAAATAGTCTGGCCTCAGAACAATAACTCTAGACTCAGGAAAATGTGTTTAGCTCAGAGACAAATCTCTGCAGTTTCTCGATGAACACACAAATCTCCGCAGTTCTCATAAAACAGCACAAACGGCATGGACTCAGGCTTGGTGGCAAGGGAGGTCCCCGAAGCAGGTACCAGAGCTTAGAGGCTTGGTTTTAAGGATCTGCACCTCCCAGGGATGTTAACAAATTGATTGACATCTTCTCTCTCTGAAAGAGAAGACATCTCTTCCTGAAGTTAATTTATAAGGAATGTTAAAGGCAATCTTTGGTCACTTTCTATTCATGGTTGTAAAGCTAGCTGCTGGGTCTTTACGTGCTCCCGGAGGGCCATTTTGGGGATGTTTGCTAAGCATAAAAACACTACCAGTAAGGATTCTTGTTGTCTTCAACTGAAGGAAGCATCACATCCATCTAAGGACATTTGCTCAACCTTGATGTGATGGCCCCTGTTTGGTTAACAGACGTAAACCCCTAATGACAAATTTGATGTTTTTTTTTTTTTTCCCACGAACAAATGGTGTGGAAAATACATGAAAAGAGCAGGTAAAATCACACGAATTTAGGGTCTTGTGAGGAGCAAAAAACGGGAGGTAGGATTTGTGAGACACAGATAAGCAAGGAAACAAACCTTCACAGAATGCCAACTTCTTATGTACCTGACTTGTTTCTTCTCCAGCACAAAGTAGAGCCATGTTTGATTTTAAGTACACTGTGGTTCTTTTTCAGCGTCTAAACTAGCAGGTCCATGCTGGGACTGGAATTTGAGTTTATGTACATACACACACATATAAAATATTTTTGTAAGGGAGTCGGGTGTGGATACATGCAAGTGAGTGCAATGTCTGAGAAGGCCAGAAGAGGGCAGAAGTTTCCCCAGAACTGAAGTTGCAGATGGTTGTGAGCAGTGATGTAGGTGCTAATAGTTAAATCCTAGTCCTCTGCAAGAGCGGCCAGCACGCTCAGCCACTGAGCCACCTCTCCAGACCCAGAATCCGTGTTTTTTAATTGTTAAACTTTGGTCTTATTTTCAATATATGCTGCCCTGTGAGTCCGGACTCAGGGTGTATGCAAAGGCAGAATGAAGAGCATTTCCCCATAAGACAGGATGCCGGGACGGTGAGGAGGAAGGAAATTACTCTCTGGTCCCTCCGTGGAGACATCTTCACGTCCATCTCACATGGTTTAGCCAAAGAGGCTGCTGTGGAAATGGAATCTCGCTGAAGCTTCAGAGCAAGGCTTCTCTCTTACCAAGAAGACCCTGTGCGCATGCGCGTCTTACTTTCCTAGCACCACAGGCTGGGTGATGTAAACAGCGGCCATTTATTTCCAGAATTATGGAGGTTAGAAATCCAAGACTAGGGGGTTGACAGACAAAACAAAACACAATAAACTCAAGGGGGATATGACTGAGCAACAACACCTGAGGTTAACTCCTGATGTACACACAACACACACACACACACACACACAACACAATAAAACACAAATACACAACACACACAAATCTACACACATACTTACAGATACACAACACATGGATTATTTTGGGAAACAATCTCACCCATAAGAACAATAACAGCTGTGTTTTCTTATTATACATCTGCTTTCCTTTTGTTCTTGACGCAAATTCAGAATGTCAGCAAAATACTGTACACTTGGTTCAAGCTAATGCTGCTTTAAGGTGGTCTTAATTTATGGTTTTATTCCACACCATAGATTTGCTGGCTTAAACAATAGACAGTAATGACTCACTATTCTGAAGAGTAGGAAGCCTGTGACCGTGGTCCCAGATGATCCCCAGGTCTGCAGAAGGCTCGGCCCCGGTTGGCTCATGACCTTAGTCTCTTGTTCTCACACCATTGAGGAGAGAGAGAGAGAGAGAGAGAGAGAGAGAGAGAGAGAGAGAGAGAGAGAGAGAGGCTCATGCATCTTGTTATTGAGGCACAGATCCCATTCACAACTGGACTGGACTCTATGGTCTAAGTTCCTACCAAATTCTCCACCTCTTAACACCATTGAAATTTAGGGTTAGGAGGTTCTCCTGAGACGAAGGATGCATCTGTCTGTCTCTGGACTTTCCTATTCTGAATGTGAACATCTTGGACAACCCAGGAGACAGTATGACAGTGCAGGGATTGAACAGCATAGGGGGCAACGTCCATGTTTCTGGAGAAGATGCACATGGGAGATCCCTGGCAAGCAGGAGACTATGAAGCCACTGGGAGTCGTTGATGTCAGCAGCCCTTGGAAAATTCTAGAGGAACATAAGACTTGGGATGTGCTTGAAGGGTTTCTGTGTCCGAAGCTAACATGGCATAAAGAATGGTCAGATGTCTGAGCCAGTTATTGAAGGTTCGAGTACACTACACACATGTATGCAAGATGAGGCTGAAATAATAGCTGGTTAGTAATTGCAGTTATTCTGATACACTCACTCGACAAACACTAACTTAAATGACTTTTAGATGATTACTTACAAATCTGACTTAACACTTTAGACACACACACACACACGCCTTCCTGACCACTCTGGCCGTTTTTATCTGCAGACTTGGACACAGTATATACAGTACATAGAAAGAACAGTATTTATTATTCTACCTCCCACAGGCCAAGGTCGATGATGAAGTATAAAGATCATTTATACTTCAACGAACTAAATAAAAGTTTTTTTCACAAGGCATTTTCTTTGGATGAGTTTTGGATAATCAAATTGTTGTGGAAAACATTTGTCACTGAGCGGCACAGCTTGCAGAGTTTGGCCAAGCCAGCGTGTCCTTTGTCTCCAGGAGAGTTGCATTGTATGAGCTCAAGTCTTTGCTTGGCAATATTTACCAATGAGCATTAAATGGGGAGATAAAATTAAAGTCGTGTGAACAATTAAAGCCGCTTTGTGCAGAGAGACAGCTTTTACCGCTTTCGATCCGAGGGCTCACACTCGGTAGACCAAGTACAAAGCAAATTAAAATGAGAGGAAGGAGAAGTCACAGGTCTGAACAAAGCTGCCGTGTCCTTGGGGGAACCTGACGTCTTATTATGAGGAAGGTAGTTGCAAATCAACACGTTCACGTTTCTGTTCTGTAGTTACATGTCGCGAGAGTCGCAGTCTTTCATGGGTGCCTGCCCGTGGTGTGGGCCATGTGAGACACAGAGAAATCTAGTGACCTGGTCCCCTCTACTGTGGGTTGAGGACTCGAGACGCAGCCTGATTAACTGTAACCAATGGTCGCATGCACCTTTAGAGGCAGAGAATAATTTTTTTTCTTTATTCTCATTCTTTAATCTTATTTTCCTTTAAACATTTTAGAGTTGGGGGAGAGCTAAGGCAATAGCGCAGTCATTGAGGTGCTCAGCGTGCGTGCGTGAAGCCGTGAGGGCAGGATCCAGAGTTCACATAGAGGTCAGGCTCCCACTTGTACTTCTAATCCTGGGAGGGTGGAGACAGGCACATCCCAGGCAGGAAGTCTGGCCTGCTCAGGGAGCTCCAGGCCACACAGACAGACACACTTGAAAAAAAAAAACAGCAACAACAACAACAACAACAAACCAAGGTGGGTCTGTGTAATGTTGCTTGAAAGTAATCATTTGGTATTGGACGACTCATGAGTCTTTTTCTTTTGCCCTGGGGGAGACTGTTTCTCCCGTTCTCAGCTTTCTTTACTTGCCCACAGTTCTCTTCATAGGGTTAAGGCCTAATGGGTTTTTTTTTCTGTCCGTTTTGGTGTGTGGTTGGCGTCATCCTTGTTCAGCTCCTCTTTAGATAACCATGTTGCTCTAAAGAAATACTTTTTAAAACCAAAACATAAAACAAGGCGAACTAGTCTTGAGGAAGGGGGAGTCACGCACCCGTTTGCACGTGTGTCTGACACCTATGTACATACACGTATCCATAGAAATGTATTTGATTAAGTTAGACTGCATAAGGCCATGTTCACTCAAGGGTGAGCTGCTCCCCTGCCTTCTGCCTTCTTGTCCCTCCTGCCATCTTAGTTTCCGTTGTTTTTTCTTCATTTCACATCATCAGTGCTTTACTTTTTTTTTCTTTTAATTTCTTCTGTGTTTCTTTAGAAAATTAAACCTGGTCGGAGCCACTGTTTGAAATTCCAGTAGCTCAAGAGTGAAACCTTGATTTAATTTCATAAGGGGTGGAGCATCGTGCCACTTTGGGCAGGATTAGGAAGATGGAGGCTCGGGGTCACAGTGTCATCTCGAGGTTGTCTCTTACTGGTGTTGTCTGCTTGCTTATTGGAGAGCATAAATTAGATTATAAACAAACACTGTAGCCTTGGCTACCTAAGTCATGCAGTGTGGAAGAGCAAGTGATTGCTGGACACACTGTCACGGAAAAACTAAAGCTCCAGTTAGGGGAGGAGGAGCCATCGCCACAAGCAACACGTGCAGTCAATGTTTTTCTGTACTATGTCTCTCCTCTCCTCTCCCCCTCTTCTCCTCTCCTTCCTTCTCCTTTTTTTGTCGCTTTCATTCGCTCTTTCCCTTCCCTCTCCCCGCTTACCATTGTCCTGTTCCTCTTCATCTTGCCCACCCCTGCTTCTACAACTTGACTTGCTTTTTAGTTTTTATCTCCACTGCCTCTTCTTGCCCAGTCACCAATTTTAAATCTCCTCATCAAGCAGGTCTATGTACACGCCCTTGTCCTTGGGAGGGAGGCTAGGAACTCAATTCTATTTCAAAGACATTTGCTTCTTAGCAAAGGCCTTCTTCACCCATTCAAAGGCAGTAGGGTGGTAGGGCGTCATCACACCCACAGCGCCTGTCTGTGTACATCCTCCACAAAAATCATCGTTTTCTTTGTGATCCTCCCTTCTTGCAGCGTCTTTAGGCATCTGAGAGCTTGTCTTTGTATCAATCATCCTGTTAATATAATTGCCTTATACAGATAGTCGAAAAGACTTTTGGAAGGATAAGAATGATAGACAAATATCTTTTCACTCAAAACGTCACAAATTGAATTTTGAAAGCCTCCAATGGATTGCCCATTATGTCTATGAAAATTTTAAGTCATGTCTTCCATTACCGTTTTTTTAAGGCACTAAAAGCACATTCAGATGCTTTTGTTTGTCTCTGGTGGATCCCTCCAGTTCTCAGTGGTGTCTGCATTTCACTCTCGAGGATACCACTCAATTTCTCCATTGCTCTCAATGCAGTGGGGCCTGCAGGATGTGCACAGACGCCTCTCTGAGCTGACGTGATGGAGAGGACCTGCCTCCTCCACACCTGTTCTCTTCTCCATCAACAGGTTTTCGTAGAGGGGGAATCCTAGAAATAGGCCAGATGCACAGATGCCAAGAGATTGGGTCCCCAAGTCGGTTTGAGAAGCAGCCAAGACAAAGACAAATCAGCAGGAGCTTGGATTCCTGCAGGATTCAGGAGTTGTATCTGATTGTTTTTATCCCTACTTATGTCTATAACAATATGAGGCAGAAGCTGCTCTGTAGAAGTGTGGCTATGCCCAAGAGTTGGACTCTGGATAACAAATGTTTGAAGTGTTTGTCACTCACCTAAAACCCTAGAAGCATTTAAATGATGTTCAGTTTCCCTGATTCTATTCATACTTGGTAGAATAATGGTTGAGGGAAAAAAAAAGTGTATCCATCTCTGATGAGCCCCTGGATACATCTATGCCCATAGTCCAAGCTTGGAACAAATGTCTGAAGAAAGAAGAGAAGAAGAGAAAATGTGATGAGGTCTGAGGAAGACATTTAGGTTAAACCTGAACAACAGACAAATGATGTGGGCTCACACTAGGCTCACTCCATAAACTGATCAACTGTGCCGTGGGGGTTTGCCCCCAAATTCCTCCTTCAGAGCTCTCATTGTTTCAATAGTTAGTTTTATCTGGATTGCAAAGTGGTTGCTTCTGTGGATTTTGACACACAAGCACATTTTAAACTTATGCACCAGAAGAACCATTTCTGAGGATGATTAAAAGCAAAATGCTAGAAATAACATCTTTTGACAATATCTGAGCCCCATCTCTACTAATTCCCCCAAGACTACAAATTCCTCCCAATGCCATGTCCTTTTCTTTTTTAAACCCACGGAGCCCAGTTTGTACTGCCCATATGCACATGGGTATGGGGCCATTCATGAAGCATGGGCAACCTACTGGAAAGAGGTAAGCAAATTGCTTCTTGTGCACTGAAAGAATACCCCATTGTGGAGGGTCACACACACCCAGGTGGCTCATATCTCTAATCCCAGCAAGGATGACCTGCCACACTGATGCCCAGCCTTGGAATTTGGTTCTCTATGAACACATACAGCAACACTGAGTGGAAACATTTGGGACCAAATTAAATCAAAATACTGTATGGAAAACTTTAAATGTTTATTCTGCCTTTGCTTTTGGAAGAGGCATTGTGGAAAAAGTGGCATGGGTCAGGAGATTGCATGTGAATGTTAAAAACCCAAGGCATTTTTGAGGCTTCTTTTACTTGGAGTGAAAAAGGGTCATGTGTGCTTTTTTAATTGACTCATTTGGAAACACCGATTGGGTCACTGTTGGGTAAAGTCCCAAGTTAGAAGATCTGACAGGCAGCAGAAATGACAACACCCAGGGGAGGGGACAGCTGGGACACTGTATGGTTCACTGGGGATTGAACTTCCAGCTTCATGCTTGGCAACAGCTCGACAACCTGTGTCCCCATGCCTCAATGACAATATTTTTATTTTTCATTAAAATTACCATAAGTGTATTGCTAAACAGCCAATTAAAAATAGTTTCCCTGTGCCAGCTTTGAAAAAAATCTCCCGAGTTCTCTGTGTAGGGTCTCATGCATACAATAACAGATATTTCCATTGTCTATAAGGGAAAATAGCATTTAAGTGGTGGCTCGTGAAAAGACTGAACTGTGGTAAGTAATCGTTTCCTGTACCAAAGTCACTGAGCAAATCAGATGATCAGTATTCTCTTTAAATTAGCTACCACAGGGCTGCAAAGATGACTAAGCACTTAAGTAAGAACCTGTATAGCCCTTCTAGAAGAATCCGTTTCCTTCTGAGCACATATGCAGATTGAACAGAGCAAAAGCACCTGCAATTCCTGTTCTAGGGAATCTGACGCCCTCTTCTGGCCTCTGAGGGTAGTGCACTTATATGCACGGATACATACAGATACACATACATAAAAATACATTTAAAAATATTTGAACAAATACTCATGCTCTCTCTCCTTCTGCTCCTGATTTGGACCTGGAGATTTCTGTCCAGTGCTCCAATGTGGGTCTCTGTCTCTGTCTCCTTTCATCGCCTGATGAAAGTTAATATTCAGGAGGATGCCTATATGTTTTTCTTTGGGTTCTCCTTATTTAGCTTCTCTAGGATCACTAATTATAGGCTCAATGTCCTTTATTTATGGCTAGAAACCAAATATGAGTGAGTACATCACATGTTCCTCTTTTTGGGTTTGGCTTACCTCACTCAGGATAGTGTTTTCTATTTTGAGAGCACGAGCAAGGAACTCAGGACCGCGAGGGGTGCACCCACACACTGAGACAATGGGGATGTTCTACTGGGAACTCACCAAGGCCAGCTGGCCTGGGTCTGAAAAAGCCTGGGATAAAACTGGACTCTCTGAACATAGCAGACAATGAGGACTACTGAGAACTCAAGAACAATGGCAATGGGTTTTTGATCCTACTGCACATACTGGCTTTATGGGAGCCTAGGCAGTTTGGATGCTGACCTTACTAGACCTGGATGGAGATGGGTGGTTTTGGACTTCCCACAGGTCAGGGAACCCTGATTGCTCTTTGGGCTGAGGAGGAAGGGGGACTTGATTGGGGGAGTGGGGAAATGGGAGGTGGTGGCGGGGAAGAGACAGAAATCTTTAATAAATAAATAAATAAAAATTTATATCAGAAAAAAGACATCACTTAGAATAACATTTGGGGGCATCTGGAACCCCAGACAAGCTTGTAGATCTACACATGGAAAAGGACTGGAAACTTCTGGGAGAGACTGGAGAACTGAGGAAGAGGGCTGTGTTCACAGCATCTTAGAAAAGCTGGTTATGGGTACCTGCCCCAGCTCTCTCCAGTAACATCTAGACCGTAACTAGAAGATGGTCTTGGTGATGGAATTTACACCATAGACATTGCTTAAAGACAGTTTCTCTGGGGAAACTTGTTCATCATTCGCCAGCACACAAATGGCTGTGTGACACTCAAGGATCAAGAAAACTAAACGTGTTTGCACGCCCACCTCATGTGAACTATAAAAGTTTCAGCCACTTTATAAATGGATTAAAAATCGACACAGACATTTAAAAAAATATTTGAGCTGCCATGATGGGATGTTATGAAGACAAAAGAGAACAATAGTGTGTGTTTCCAGCATTATTAAAGTTCAGTAGTTTCATATAATAAAAGTATAAACCTGTGAGTTCCTAACTTAAGAAAAACCCATGGCAACAGAGTTCCAGACTAAAGTGCTTCTCAGTCTAGAGACTGCAGATGAACGTCCTGTGTATGGTTACACCTACCCTGTTGTGCTGGCCCCTCCTTTATGGCTAGTAGGAATGCAAATACCATTACTAAAGTTCTCCAACCCGAATCATTTGTCTCTGAATTAGATGACGCAAATCCTTCGAAATTTCCTATCCTGGTTCATTTTAACCCTCTATTTGACACAGCTTAGCATCATCTGAGAGGAGAACCCAAGTGGAGGAATTAACTGGATCAAATTGTCCTGTGGGCAAGTCTGCCTGAGGGGGATTTTTCTTTATTATCATCCATGTGGGAGAGCTCATCCCACTGTGGGTGGCATCATCCCTAGGCTCCAGCTATAAGTGAAAGAGGTTTAACTGTGCAAAACAGCAAACAGCACCCTCCATGGTTCCTGATATAAGTTCTTTCTTGAATTTCTGCCATGACTTCCCTCACTGATGAACTAAATCTTGTGAGCGAAAATAAACCCAGCAATAGAATTTAATTTCAGCAATAGAAAGAAATTATAACAGTCCCATTTTGGTTAATTTTGTTCTATCTTAACTGATAAATAATTTTACATACTTATAAAGTACTATGTAATATTTCCATGTAGTTTAATGTATAGGTATACATATGCATAACATATATAGATACATTGTATGTGCAGGCATGTACATATTATGTGTATGTATAGAATATATTGTTGTTACAGGAGTGTTAGGCCAGTGGCCTGACTATGTGGTAGGGGTTGTCCAATAATTGAAGTCCAGCCATTTGCCACCAAAAAGAAAAAGAAAAACAGCGAAAGCCTATGAAGAATCTTCGATCAGAATGGGAATGACATGGAGACACAAACCTTTAGCCCTCTCTGTGGAGGCACAGATAAGAGTTCCCAAATCCTATAAGGAAGGACTAGAAGGGGTGTGCGGGCCAGGGAGGGTGTATGACTAATTAAGGCTTGATCAGATGGTTGTGGGATGATCATTATCTCAGATCGATCCCGGAGGCTTTGTCAGTATAAGAACATTGTTGTTTCCTGAGACAGTCTAGACCCCTGTCACAAGATGTCTAGTGATCAGACCCACCATTCTGGGAACCCAAGGTGACTTCGATAGCCAAGGAGATAGGTAGAAATTCCAGGCAGTGACACTTTCAGTCACCCCCAGGTGTCTGTGTACCTTTCACCCAGGCTTACTTTCAGGGATATTTTCAGAGACTAGAGAGATGGGAGGTATGGGTCAAAGGGCACAAAAATTCCCTTAGACAAAAGGAATATGTTTTGGGGTTCAGTCACAAAGCATGCTGGTTACTGTCCACATGGACGCATATTTACTCTCTGTCACCAGCTACCTGAGGCCCATCTCCCTGCTCTTGTTGTGTGGCTAAGTAATCCCTACGCGCTCTGCCTGTAAGCTTTCTCAACTAAAGAGACCATATTCCTCTAAGATGGCATTGCTGCAGGCATCAGATGTTTTCATTAACTCGCAAGTGTTTGTTGAATAACTAGTAGGCGCTGCTTCTAATTCTAGGGTTTTTTTCCCCTTCATTTGAAGTGTGAGGGCTTAAAGAACAGACTACACATGTGTACCTAGGATTTAAGATGTTTTAAACCTGTCTGTGGAAGGACTGGAAAGATGGCTTAGCAGTTAAGAATTATTGCTGTTCTTCCGAAGGACCCTTGTTAAAGTCCCAGAACCCACATAGTGGCTCACAACCATCTGTAACTCCAGCTCCAAGGCATCTCATGCCCTCTTCTGGCCTCCATGGGCAGCAGGTACACATTGGATACACATGCATACACACATGCAAGTAAACACCTATACATGCAAAATACAAGTGAATAAATCTTTTTTTTAAAAAAATTTTTGTTTCTTCAGCTCTCACCTTGAGTTGCATGTCATGGACCCTAATATCTTGTCACATGACTTCTCTTCCTGTTCTCTTAGAGATTCCCTTGTTTTCTACATCTTAGCTATAATGAGTCCTGCACTGTCAATTCTCAGGAGGGAGACTCCCCAAGATTTGCCACACATTGCTATTTCCTTTCACACTTTATACTGAGAAGAAACTCTTGCAGGAGCACACTCACCCCACACTCACCACAGGTCCTGCTGGTTTGGTTTTGTTGTCGTGTTTGCATGTTTGATTTCTGTCTTTGTGCAGGACTTGACTTTAGTAGCCATAATCACATTTAGTATTTAGTAGAACATAATCACGGCGTAATTATGGAGTGCCTTAATTGCATCTGGTTGTGTCTATTCAAATTTCGCTAAATAAACACAACCCTTTTGTTTTCTTCCGGTGACTGTCTGAAGCTGAGTTAGGATGCCATTGTGCACTCTTCTGGAATGTCCATTTCAACACAATTTCATTCTACTCAAAACAAATCCCCAAAGACACTGACTGGGAAAGCCACATGCTTGAAAAGTGACCTTAACTCCAGCCACGGTTGCCTGACACATGGCTCTCAAAGTCTGAGTCAGAAAACGTGGGTAATTTTTTTTGCTCCACCCCATAAGCTCAGACTTTGCAATAAAGAACATTGGTGTGGAAACGTTTTGTTGTCCCCACTTATGTCGGAGTCATCTTACTTTCTAAGGTTGTAAACAAGGACACCTACGACTCACCTTGAAGGAGCATCTGATATGCACTGGGCATGGTGTCACCTGCTTCTTATCCCAGCCCTTGGGAAGCAGAAACAGGAAGATCCCTGTGAGTTCAAGGCCAGCCTGATATACATAGCAGGTTCCATGACAACCAGAGCCACATATTGACAAGATGTCCCCACAAAGTATCTATGCAAGTCCTTTTGTCTTAGCATCTAATGGCAATTTCCTAAGCTTTGTTTTGTTTTATCTATTTATAGTAAAAAAAATTGTCTACACAGCTTCAGGGGTTTCATTCTCTGAGAATTTCTCATCTGAGGGGCTGTCTGGTGCAAATGTTTCTTAACATCTTTGCAAAGCTGGAGTTGGATCTCTCTGCCTTCTGGGTGCACAGTGACGTTTATCATGCGCAGACGGACATTTTAAAAGAATCGAGGAAATTCAATATTCCCTGACGTTCTGTGTGGGTTATCTTTACACTCTCATTGCTCCATGCTACATTTGCCTCCTCCTGCCAAGCACCACAGAATGGAAATCGAAATACATAATGGTCTGATCACTAATTGGAATATACAGCGGTCTGCTCTTTGCTGTACATATGCTTAAAGTCTCTCTGTTGTCCTCTCTTAGAATTATTTCATTCAATTATTATTTTTCAGATGTATTTACTTTTAATTAGGTGTATGTATCCGTGTGGGAGGGTGCACGGTGCCCATAGGGGTCAGAAGAGGGCATCAGATGCCCCAGAGCTGTAGTTACAGGTGGTTGTGAGCCACATATGGGTGGGGGGAATTGAACCTGGATCCTGACAGAAACAGTATGTGTTCTTAACCACCAAAACATCTTTCTAACCCCTTTAGCATCATTTTGAAAGATAAGAATATTATTTTTGTGGCCTACAGAATTACTGAGGCATTTATCCAATTGCTCCTGAATGTGCTTCATGAACGTGCAAAGGCTGTTTGATTCAGCATTTGTTACTTTCAACTATTTTTTTTTGTCTAGCGCTTTTAGTAGCTGGACAATGTTTCTCTGGAGAAAATAGCCCAGCTGTTAAAATTCCATCCTCTACAGAGGAATATATGTTTGAATGTCACCGTTTTAAAAAGGAAAAAAAAAGTTGTTAAGGTCTCCAATGCTTAAATAATTTGTTCCCATTTGAGTTCACAAGGCCACTCAATTTTTTAGGAAACGTATTTCCATTTATCTCTGAGGAGGTGAATTACTCCAGAAGAGTAGCCATCTGCTTAATAAATCACTGCTTAGATTGTAAAGACAGGATTGAAGCCAATATATCCCCATATATTCCAAACCCACTCTAGAAATTTACAACATTCAAAGACTCCCAGGGCTTTCAATTTACCTAGCTGAACACCTGACATAAATCCCCATCTTCGCCCAAAGAGCCATTCTAGGTCATATACCTCCAACAGCCATAAAGCTTAAACCAGCATCTTCTGGCTAAAGCAAGTCATGCGAATTCCCTTTGCAGCTTTCTGTTACTCAGAAACATACAGCTATGTGTAGATATTGCTTTGACTTCCTATAAGACATCTTTAAGAGAGCTACTTGGGGGAGCACCCCCCCCCCAGTGCTGGAGGACAATGGCTGAGAAGATGGCTTAGCAGTTAAAATCACTCTCTGCAATTGCAGAGGCACTATGGACCACTGCAGTGTGGGTGATATCCCCAGTATCACTCTATGAAGAAAGCGGTCATTCCCTCTCCCAGCAGCTAACAGCAACCAATAGCTCTTGGATAGAGGCAGAAATTGGTGTCCACCTACTCTTTTTTTCTGCCTTGAACTTGTGCAGGTCCAGCACATGCTGTCACAGTCTCTGAGTTCACACTTGCATCTGCTCTGTTGTGTCTGGAAGAGAAGAATTTCAGATGTGTTTTTAGAGATCAATTGGCAACTAAGAGGCTATCACAAATATACGTCAGGAAATGGGTACTTCCTGTACTGGAGAGCTGGCTCATCAGTTAAGACCACCCAAACGGGTGCTGACAACCGCCTGTGATTCCAGCTCCAGGCAATCTGATATCCTCTTCTGGCTTCTACAAGCACTGCACATATGATGTGCACAGACACAAGCACAGGCGAAATATTCACACATATACAATTTTTAAACTAAAATAAGAAATAGGTGATTTTTTTTTCAGTGAATGTATGTTGAGAGACCTAAGACAGACACTAGTGGAATCAGATCATATCTTTCTGTATTACCTAGTGGACATTCTCTGGTCACAATCTAATAAGGAACACTTATAAGGCATTTATTAAGATGGATTTTGTGATGATGCCTCTTGTCAATGTGAGAAAGTCTGGCATCCCCTGTGGGCATGCCTGTGGGGGATTTTCTTGGTTAAGATAGTTGAGTTGGGAAGACCTGATCACTCTAGGTGATGTCATTCTATGGGCTAAAGACCTGATCACTATAGGTGATGCCATTCTCT
>NC_022010.1:10878141-10904154 GCF_000317375.1 Microtus ochrogaster
CATTCTCTGGGCTAAAGACCTGATCACTCTAGGTGATGCCATTCTCTGGGCTAGGAGAAAGTGAGCCAAGCACACCTACTCTTTCTCTCCTGATTATGTATGTGATGTTACCAGCTGCCTCAAGGTCTTGAAGCTTTGACTCCCCCCACCATCATACCTGGAACTGTCTGGAACTGTGAGCCAAAATAAACCTTCTTCTTTGCTTAAGTTGCTGTGATCATGACATCGCAAAAATTAACAAAGTCCCCTGGTGTCCTCTATCTACCTACAAAAGTAAATTCTACTGCCTATGAAGTTATTTCACACACACTGAAGTTTTGTTTTTGTTTTTATTTTTCAGACTATATCAAACAAATCTAGCCATTGGCTGTGAGACTTGAAAAACAGCCTTTGCTGCCATAGATAATAGAAGTTTGGAGGGGAATTACTATGACCCAAGCCTTCCCAAACAACATTGACTTGCACTGTGATTTGTACATACCTCACACATAACCACGGGATGTGAGGCCTCAGCTAAGTATGACCAAACTCCACAATTACAGTTGCTTTCTTTTCATCAGCTTCAAGATTGCAGGAAATCATGACATGAAATGTGGAAGTTGATTCTTTGTAGAACAGCTGGAACAGATGTGTGCTTTTTGAACTCATGTTTGATATATTTGGATGTAAATTCATGTCAATTTTTTTTTTTAAAGAACAACAACAGAAATGCAAAGCCAATGTTCCACCCCTGTGGCCATACCCTCACACTGCAGGTCTTTTCTTCTGAGTGAAAAGACAAAATTAACTACATGGCCAAGTCAAATAACTTTCATAAACACAAAATATGGTGATTTAGGTAAGAAATGCCCACTCCCCACCCAAGGTTCAGGTGTTTGAACACTTGGTACCAGCAGGTGGTGCTATGTGGGGCCATTATGGAACCTTGAAGAGGTGGAGCCTTGCTGGAGGAAGTACATCACTGGGGGTGGGATTTGAGAGTTTATAACTTCTCTCTATTTCCTGTTCTTTTTTTAAAAATTAATTTATTTATTAAAGATTTTTGCCTCCTCCCCGCCACGGCCTTCCATTTTCCTCGCCCTCCCCCAATCAAGTCCCCCTCCCTTGTCAGCCCAAAGAGCACTCAGGGTTCCCTGCCCTGTGGGAAGTCCAAGGACCGCCCACCTCCATCCAGGTCCAGTAAGGTGAGCATCCAAACTGCCTAGGTTCCCACAAAGTCAGTGCGTGCAGTAGGATCAGAAACCCATTGCCATTGTTCTTGAGTTCTCAGTAGTCCTCACTGTCCACTATGTTCAGAGAGTCCGGTTTTATCCCATGCTTTTTCAGACCCAGGCCAGCTGGCCTTGGTGAGTTCCCAATAGAACATTCCCATTCTCTCAGTGTGTGGGTGTACCCCTCGCAGTCCTGAGTTCCTTGCTCGTGCTCTCTCTCCTGCTCCTGATTTGGACCTTGATATTTCAGTCCGGTCCTGTTCTTGCTGTGATCATGGATGAACCGGTAATCAGCAAGCCTCCTGCTCCCACATTCCCTTCCGGTGTGGACCCCTCTCCCTTTGGAACCCTAAGCCAAATTATGTGCTTACTTTCTGAACTTTGCTGCTGGTATATTTTAATCACAGCAACAGAAAAGCAGCTAATACACAAAAATAAATTATAAGCTGATTTTAGTATTATTTCTTTGTAAACTGCTAATATGTATTGCTGCTTTGAAAAACAGGCAACTATATTTAAAATAAAACAAAGCGGTTGGTTTGTTTATTGTAATTTAGAGTTGACAGATTAACATTTACAATGGATTCCCTGTTGCTGTACAAATCCCATGTAATGCTCTAGAGCTGAATTGAAATTTCGTGGTTGAGGGGCCAGGGAGCTTGGTCAGTGGTTAGAACACTTGTCACACAACATGAGGACCAGAGTTCAGACCTCCAGAAACCCAACTACATGATGAGCAGGTGTGGTGGCCTGACTATAATTCTAGCCTGGACAGGCAGAGATAGAACCTCTGCAGAATATGATGGCCATCAAGATCAGTTCCATCAGTGAGCCCTGGATCTGATTAAGCAGCCCTGCCTCAGTGAATTAGGTGGGATAATGATAGAGGGTGATACATAACATCAACCTTGGGCGAACACATGTATGTGCAAACATATATGCAGAAACATATCCATATCACACAAATAAAAATGGGAAAACTCGAAACAATGAAAACGTATAATTCAGTTCTCTTATTTTCCTTCCAATAGCCCAGATGGGCAGGACCCAGACAGCTACTCTGGTGTCAAAACCAGCTGTTGGGATCCCTCTTATCACCTTCCCCAAGATGTAGGACAAGTTGATGAGACTCTACCAGGGGCTTTAGGTTTAGGCTGAGATGTGCTTATCATCCCAGCTAACTCTGAAAGATACCTGCTCCATCCCTACAACTGCCTGGTGAGAAGTCTGAGAGTTCCACCCAGGAGACTGTGCAGTGTTAGCAATTCATTCAAATGAATCAATTTTTGAAATACATTCATTTGAATTATTAAAAAAAACTAAGAAGATGGAGAAAGAGAAGGAGGAGAAGGAGGAGGAGGAGGAGGAGGAGGAGGAGAAGGAGGAGGAGAAATCACCACTGCCATTAAGCCTCATGACTCCCCCACTGCTACCATCTCGGTGCTGGTGCTCTCTCATCCAGTCAGAGAGACAAATCCGGAATGACTGACAGCCCTACCTGCTGTCCATCAAACTGGTCCTACTGTTCTCCTGCTGAGGGATTTGCAAACACCCACCTGGACTCAGAGTGTCTCTAAAAGAAAGGCTATAAATTCCTGGAGCAGAGGACTTCCCATTGCTTTGTACTTTTCCAATTTTCTAAATAGTTTTTTCTGCATTAGCTACTATCTGCTTCCATCTTACACTGTTTCAGCTAAAAAAAAAATGCAGCTTGCTTTTACAAGGAAAAAGAATTTTGATGATAATGATAGTTCAGAGCCCAACAGAGGAAAACTACCATGACTTCACAATGTGAAATCATGATCCATCCTTACTTCTAATTTTCCACAAGTCATCTATTTAGACATATTATCTTCTTTAAGATAAGGAAATGCATTAATTATTTTTGCTCATTTGCTTTCTGGGAGATAGTACTTAGATTTATGAGTAAAACTTCCTGGGAGAGAGGGGGAGAGGAACAGGAGCGAACTTGCAAGTTAACAGTTTTGCTAAAAAGCTTCTGTGAGGACTGAAAGCCAGCGGGGCAGATGTTAACTAGAATTAACTGTAGCCATCTGCTTGCTCCTTTCAGAGGAAGATGATTTTTGTGGGATGTAAGTCATTCTTGTTGGAGAAGAGCTACAGTCATCTTGCTGCCTTAAGCTCCGACCAATGTCTTTCATTGCTTTCCTGGCTTTGTGTGAACTGAAAGGAGTCACTGTGGTGGTGGGGGGCTGAGCCTTTAGGGTTCAAAGTATGCTGAGAAATCCACAGATTCCGTGTGCTGATGAAGTATTGTTTCCAGTGCAATGTTGTTTCCTGAGTGCTGATTTTTCAGAGAACAGACAATTACAAAGCAGAGGTGGGGTAGGTCCCAGATCCAGCAAAGCTTGCCTGTAAGGCTGTCTCCATCTAAGTTCCTAAGGAGAGTACCACTAAAACAGCCCTTGAGAGAAAACCCACAGGGGACTGACTGATATGAAAACAGAGCCATAGTTCCTTGTTCTGTAGTCTTTGGATGCAGAACCTGTCAAAAGGGGGAAGACAAGTCAAATAATCCCAACCTAAGCCCAAATAGAGTATTCTAAGGTTTTCCTTTATTAAAAGGTAACTCACGGATCACAGTGAGGAAATGGGAATGGGGTCTGACATCCAGGTGTGACTTGTGGGAAGAAGAGACCGAGGAGGGCAGGACCATGTCTTTTTGGTACACAAAGTTACACCCTAACCTGATCCAGCCTCTTAAGGCCATTGGCTGAAGGAGGTTCCCCATCACTTCCCACTTTTGTCTAAATAATAGAGTTCCAAACCCAATACAAAACTATATACATTAAGAACAGATATTAAGTATAAAAATTAAAATTACAACCAGCATAAACAATATTAAGCAAGGAACACATGCTAAATGTTTTAATAATCACTTTATCCTAAGGAGTCTAAGTCTTATATTAGAAATGGTTTGGCTAGATCATAAGAAGAAGGTAACTATGACTATCTAATCTTCAGCCCCATCAAAGGCCTGAGAAAGGAGATAACATTACTTGAATAGGCAGGAAATACAATCAAGCAGCTTCCAAAATGTGCAGTAGATGACAGAGACAGCCTGGCTACCTGGACAATCCCCCAAAGTCTCATTTGCAATGTTGAAGCAACCAGTTACTAAGGCCTAGAGTAATTGACAGACCATTTTCAGAGGCAAGAAAAATTTTCAAAACCCTCTTTAAAAAACCTGCTCTGTCTTGGCAAGTTTGGGCAATATTTTTTCTTGTATCTTGTGTGTTCAAACCAGACACCACGTCCTTTAGCAGTGGTTGAGGCATGGGCAGTTCCTTGGCCAAAGACCAGTTTTGCCAAGTAGAAAACAAGTTCCAAATGGAATATCTTCAGTGCTCAATATTCTCTTGGAAATAGATCGGTGCTTCCCAGAGCAATCGTATGTCATGTCAGCAGAACCCTAAGTTATTTAAATGTAATTTTCTACAGACCTTTAAGGTGGTTGAAGGTTACCTATCCATGCAGAATACAATCTCTGTGGATCTAAAGAACCTAATTAGTCTGATATAAGTATGACAAATATGAATGACTATTGACATATAATACTTCATACCTATATAACTTAAAGAATAAGACTTCATTCAGAATATTAAACAATCTTTTAACAACTGTGCAGTGAATAAGAGCAATAACCTCAAAATGTAAATAATGTATAAGTCTTTATCAGAGGTAGAAATATATAATTCAATATGATAAGTATATGCTAAAATCATATAAATATACAAAATGTCTTAAACAAAGGAAGAAACATGCATGCATACAATCTGACAAAATAACTTTGCATAGGTATACAAATATTGTAAATAAAAATAGGAACATATTCAATATAACAAATACACTTTGAATTTATGTCAATATACAAGAATCTATACCAATATAATTGTCCATAAATTATAGCTCACAAATATTCACTTTATTACTCACTATTATTATTATTATTTGTATGAGTAAAGTCATACTTATCTACCCATTCAATTTCCCCTCCTTTTTTTTCAAGGAGATCTCTGGGCCTACATAATTTCCACCCTAACTCCCAACCCTATATGAGTAATAATCAACTCCTAAATGATGTCCCTAACCATGACAACAAACTTTATTGGGAAAAGGGACATTGTCTTTTAAAATTGCTTCTCACTGTCATGGGGCAAAGTTCCTTCTATGGGATCCTGTAAAACTAAAATGGTGGTTGGTTAAGTTTCAAGGTTACTACTGTCTGGTATAATTGTAAATAGTCTCTGAGTGGTTAATCGGGTTTTTCTGAGGTTCTTATATGGAATTCTGGCCAGAATATTGTAAAAAGGTGTTCCATTTCAGCTAACCAAGTTGGAACCATATTGAGCAGCTGGTACCCAAAACTGGTCTCATAGTAGCACTATCAGAATCATAACATCATATCAACTGGGTGGAGTTATTGTTGTGGGGCTCTATCTTCTTCCTGGAAGCTTCAAAAATTACTGTAGGAAAATCTACTATTCATTATGGAAAACTTAAATGTTATTCACATAGACATTTTATCTTTCTATAACTGCCTGGCCTGTAGGATTTGTATACTTGTAATATATTTTATATTTTTATATATGTTTTATGTTATAATAAGCAAAAAACTGTTTCTTTTTTTAGACACCATGTTGGACAATTGTCTTTATTTGTGCAGGTATATCCATGATGGTCATAACTTCTAATAAATGTGTGGTTACTGAATCAGCCTCAAGGCAGTTGCCCATTGAAAACCTGAGTAAGTGTCTGTGGTGTGGTATATATATTTTAATTTTCCAAATTCTGTAAATTGGAACACATCCATCTGCCAGATTTCATTCCTTTGAGTATCCTTTAGGTTACTTCCTACAGGTAATGGTATTTATTATAGAAAGAGCAAGTAGGACATCTCTTTATAATTTCCTTGGCTTGTTGCCATGTAATAGAAAACTCCTTATTTAAACATTTGCTATTGACATGATGTTTTTTACTAAATTCTGAGGCCTTCAGCATACTTCCAACCAATAATCAATCAATTTCTGTATTACCTTGTGCTAGAGGACCTGGCAGACCCATATGGGATTGAATGTGTGTTATGTATATAGGACAAAATCTATTCCTGATTATGTCTGGAACCTGAGTGAATAATAAAGTCAATTCTGGATCATCTGCTATAAATTCAGCAGTTTGAATATGTAAGGCAACTCTTTCTGCATATTGTAAAACAGTAACTATATTGAGAGGTTCTTTAAAATACCTCAGTACAATGAGAATAGCATATAACTCTGCATTTTGGACAGAATTATAAGGGCTTTGTTCCACCTTACTTAATTCTTCTGATATGTAACCTGCCTTTCCAGATATATTTTCATCAGTATAAAATGTACAGGCTCTAGTTATTGTTGTACCACATACAATTTGGGGGAGGATCCAAGTAGTTCTCTTTATAATGCTAATTCTATCACTTTGGCATAATTGCTATGAATTTCTCCAAAAAACTGGCATAAACTCTTTGTCATGGTTCATTGTCTTCCCATAGTTTTTTAAAATTTCATCAGTAGTAAAAGGCACTATAATCTCTGCTGAGTCTATACCTGCTAGTTGACAGTCTCAATTTTCCTTTTAAAATTAATTCAGAGACTTTTTCCACTCAAGTTTTTAGTCTTAGTTAGTTTATGTGGTAAAAAGATACATTCTAAGATAATATCTTTCCTCTGCATTAAAATTACTGTAGGGAAAATTCTGAAAGGCAATATGACTAGAATACAATTAAGATTTGGATTCATTCTATTCACATGTACCTCCTATAATTTCTCTTCAATGACAGTCAATTATTTCTCAGCTTCAGCTGTTAATTCCATGGGACTATTTAAGTCTTGGTTATTATCTAAGATTTTGTTTAAATGAATTATTAGATCAAGTGTTATCCCAACAGCTGTTCAGAGACTGGAAATGTCTCCTAACAGTCTTTGAAAGTCATTAAGAGTCTGCAATCAGTCTCTCCTAATTTGTGCTTTTGTGGTCTAATTTTCTGTAAACCTATTTTATTACCTAGGTAATTGACAGAACCTCCTGTTTGTATTTTTTCAGGAGCAATTTGTAATCCTCATTTAGGTAACTTTTCTTTACTTCTTCAAACATTCTTTCTAAAATATCTGCATTTGAATCAGAAAACAAAATATCATCCATGTAATGGTAAATTATAGACTTAGGAAATTGTTTACATATTATTTCCAATGACTGACTTACAAAGTATTGCGACGGGGTGGGGCTATTGATTATTCCCAGTGAGAGGACTTAGATTTGTCACCATTCTCCATTTTCCGGATTGATTTCTTTTTAACGACAAATATAAGAGAAATCTAAGGGTTGGTTGATTCTTCAATATGGTGAATATCTAGTTGTTTCCTGTACCAGCTGTTATAAAGCCTGCTGTTTCTCTTTTGTTTAAGGCTATTGTTTAACTCATATTGGTTTCTCAGTTAACCATTTTAAAGGCAGGGCCATTAGTACCTCTGAAGATTTGCTAGTTGCTTTGTGTTTTTGTATAGCCCGAATGTCTGGTAAACTTATAATATCCTTCCCAGAAGCATTAGTTTTTGGGACTGCAGGAATCTTAATCTGGGTATCCCATTGCTGCAACATGGCACAAACCCATAAATTCACTGTAATATTATCTACACATGGCCTCAGCCTTCCTTTCTGTCCTTTGGCCCTATGCATTCAACCTATCTCATGCTTTGTTTCACTTGAGATAGAGTTCCAATTCCTAAGAATTGAATATCTGCCTCTTGAAGAGGCCAATTCAGATGCCAAGATTCCGGAGTAATGATACTCATGTCCATGCCCATGTCTAGTAATCCCTCAATTACAATGTTATTTATATGTACTCTTAGCTTTTGTATTTTATCATTTATTGAAATCTGCTAAAATATACATTTACTATTTCCTACAAGAGTTTTTGATTTATCCTCCTTGTCTATTCCATCATCCAGAAAGTATGTTTTTTTTTTATAGTAGGCACTGAATTTTTTTTTTTAATTTTCCTGGTGAGACATGTTCTCCACAGCTACTGGGAATGACTAGACCATGTTTGTCATAGTGACCTGTGAGAGGCCCTGCAAGTGTTCCCCCATGGTATTGGATTACCTTGTCTATCTTTTCTCAGTATACATTCATTGGTCCAATATTGGCCTTTGCTACACCTCCTACATATTCCAGAAGGCTGAGACTGCCTATTTTTGCCATTTCCATAGAAGACATTATTCCTAGGAATTCCTTGTCTACAATCCCTTTTCAGATGTCCTATTCTACCACAATTAAAGCATTTCCATTTTGGTGTCTCCTCATACCATTGGAAGTCACTTCTGTTAATCAAGCCCCAGTACTATAGTAGTCAAATGTCTCAACATTTATTGTATGCAAGATCCATTCATCTATTGGTGCCGATCTGACCTTTAAATGTCCAAGGATCTTTTTACATGTTAAATTGACATTTCAAAAGCCAGAAATTCAATAAGTAAACATTTAGCTTTTGGGTCTATTACTCCTACTTGTACAGCCTTAGTTAATTTTTGTAATAAGTCACTAAAAGGTTCTCTCTGGCCCTGTTTAACCCTGATATATGACTCAATTATTTTTTCCCATTCTTGAATCCTTTCCCAATTATTTAAAACTGCTGTGCTACATAGAGACAAGGTGTGTTCATTGTAAAGAACCTGGTCCAGAAGATTTGAGTACTGACCCTCACCAAGAATTTGATCTTGGGAAGCCTCAAATCCTTTTGTTTTTTCCTTTGGTTCTAAAAAATTTTGCCTCTTCTCATCAATAGCATTTCCATTGAAGCTGGAGACCATTTTCTAGGATCTTTGAGATTAATTTAAGCCAATTGTGTGAGGCAGCCTTATTGCTTGAAGCCCATATTTTCACCATTTCCCTAACAAATCATGAATGCAGGCCATAAGACACTATTACTTGCTTAATTTCTTTCAAATCGCTCATACCTATAGGTTTGCTATGTATATTCTTTGACTATCTTAGTGTATTTTGTGCCAGATGGTGTCTCAGAGGAAATTACATGTTAGGTAGTTAAAACTCTGGGTAAGTCTGGCAATAACTGACAAGACTAAGTCCTGTCCTTCTACCTGCTGCCCTGCTAATCATTTTTGGTAATTTCCTTAATCTTTCAAATCTTTTTTACCACTGCCTTTTGTAAAGTTTGAATCTCCTGTCCAGTGTTTCATTATAAAGCTCTCATTGATGATTCAAAGTTATGAAATTTGTCCAGTAAAGATAACATCTCATCCTTGAACATAATTTTGATGGTGTGTATATTACCTTCCTGGAGATATACTTTATTCATTAATCTACCATAACTTTTCAACAGATTCTGATTATTAAATTCAATAAAACAAATTCTTTCAGATGATGTCTCAGCACCCTTTGACATAGATTGGATTTTGTCTGTCAAATTAATGCCATCCCTTTGCATAGTATTAGTTCTTTCAACTATCTGTTCATTATTAGTCTGTAAAGACTGTATCATTTCTAAAGGTGCCTCATTCTTGGCTCTGTATCAAACCATTTTCTTAACGATATAATATTAAAAACAAAACTAATTTCCAAAATCAAATAAATGGATGTATAAGGAAAATCACATAAGCCTTACAGAATACCATCTATAACATAATGGTTATTAAATTCCTGTATGGTAATATTATCAGTAATCATGTAAGTTTTCAAATCTTACCGGTTAGGCAATTACAGTGAATAGGAATAGGTGTAATAATCTTTATTGGCCAGCAGGTGTCTCACTTGTAGCCATGTGGTGAAGGGACAGAGGAGAAGCTGGCCTTCTTGGGATTGTTCACTCTGGTTCTGTGCACTGTCGCCTACTTAGATATTGATAAATATGCTTTAACAAATTAAGAGCCACCATGAGTTTCTTGGTAATTGATCTTAGGATGACATGTTTGTAGAGCTATCCTACCAGCCCAGTTTCGTAATTTTGATACTATTATAGAGATGATGTTTATATCATTATCTGGTAACTGAGGACAAATAATAATGTGTACACACAGCCAAACATATTTCATACATACTCAGAAAAAGTCACAAATACTTGACAAAGATTTTCCTCTTGGATCATATGAGTTTAGTGATTTTAAATATCTTGATAAATCTGTATTGCTCAGTTTTCTATGTAAAAAATGTATATTTATATGTGAAAATATGCTAACATGTAGGAGGTACAAAAACTCCTCAACTTTACATAAAGAACTAAAGGCAACTGAAGAATGTGAGAGTAGGAGAAATAATCTTCTTCTGAGCACCCTAACTGGTTATCCAGTACAAGATGGTCAGTCCTGAAAACCTACATACAAGCAACATTATATGAACTGAGCAGGTTAAATTTATGTATTTAGGAATATACATGCATATACAAATGTATGTATGATGTATGTATGTATACATGCATAGAAATATTTATGTAGCAACAATTAATGAAAAAGGAAGCCATGAATTTGAAAAAGAGCTAGGAGGGGTGTATGAAATTTTAGCAGGAGGAAAGGGAAGAAAGAAATTATGTAGTTATATTATAATCCCCAAAAGAAGATAAATAATTTAAAGAGATTAAAGGAAAAGAATGAAAACACTTGAGAAATGAAAAGAACCTAGATGTCAGCTGATTACTTAATTAATTAATCAACAGATTACTGGGTGAAGGATAAACACCCAGTAAATATACACAAGGGATCATTATATAGTTATAAAGATGAAACCATGACAGTTTCAGAAAATGGAAAGAACTTTAGATCAGTATGTTAAACAAAAATGTCCAGACTCAGAGAGACAAATACAGCACATGTTCCTTATGTGCAGGATTTAGATTTTTTTTTTGTGTGTGTGTATAGGAGGTTATCAGTTCAGTGTAATAGAATATGTATGGCCCTAGAATAACAGCATTCTTTGGGAGTATCAGAAGAGAATCATCAAGAAGGAAAGAAGAACAAAGAAAGGAAGCTATTCGAAAAGTGTGGTGGTTTGAATAGTTTGTTTCCCATAGACCCGTATGTTTGAATGTTTGGCCCCATAGGGAGTGGCACTATTAGGAGGTGTGGCTTTGTTGGAGTATGTGTGTCACTGTGGGGGTAGACTTTGAGGTCTCCTATATGCTCAAGCTATGCCTTGTCTCCTTCTGCTGTGTGTGGATCCAGATGTAGACCTCTGCTCCCTCTCTAGCACCATGTCTGCGTGCATGCCCCCATATCCTGCCATGATGATAATGGACTAAACCTCTGAAACAGTAAGCCAGCCCCAATTTAATGTTTTTCTTTAAAAGAGTTATCATGGTGGAAACTTTAAAACAGAGATAGATTAGAATGGGGTATAATGATGTATATGTATGAAAATGTCACAAAAAATCCATCATTTTTTATGTATTCTAACTTGGTTTCTGTTGCTATGATAAAACACTGTGACCAAAAGCAACCTAGAGGAGGGAGGGGCTTATTATGCTTACACTTGTTGTTCACAGCCCATTACTGTGGAAGTCAGGATAGGAACTCAAACAGGAACTGAAGTAGAAACCATGGAGGAAGCTCCTTGTTGGCTCACTCATAGGTTTATGTTCAGCTTGCTTTCTTATATAGCACAGGACCACCTACCAAGAGAATGGTGCCCCCCACAGTGGGCTGAGCCCTCTTGCATCAATTAACAATCAAGACAATCCACCAGTGACATTTTCACAAAATAATTTGATGTAGTCAATTTCTCCATGAAGGTCTTTCTCTTTGATTAGTTTGACTGATCAAGACGATGATTAAAGTGGATCGGAATTTATGGTAGCTTAAAAATTAAGGAACTAAAGAGATGGCTCATATTAAGAGCACTGGCTGCTCTTCCAGAGTGCCCTGGTTCCATTCTCACCACCTATTTGGTAACTCCACTTTTAGGAGATCTGACACTGTCTTCTGATTTCCATAGGTGGTAGTGCATGCACGTGGTGTGTAGACAAACATGTAGGCAAAACACCCAAACACATAAAGTAAAAACAAGCTGGGCCAGGCATGGTGGTCCTCTTTAATCCCAGGATTTGTAAGGAGAAGGCAAATGGATTTCTATGAGTTTCTGAGCAACCTAGTCTACATAGTGAGTTCTAGGCCAGCAAGGGCTTCTTAGAGACAACCTGTATCAAAAACTGAGAGAGATATGGGGTGGGGGACTTATTTGCAGAGGAGAAATGAAGTTCAACAGTGCACATCACACCCCATCATGTCTATGCGATTTCATGTGTGCTGGCCTGAGCTCATGAGGAAACAACCTTCTTCCGCTGCCAGCATCCCCACCTGGTATCATGACATCACTACTTTTCCTGCTCTGAGAAGTTTCAGATCCATGAATCACTGGGCCAGCTCTGCATCTGCAGCAGGGATGTCTGAATGAGTCTGGTGATTATTTCCTGATGCTCTCATCAGAGATGCTGCTATTCATGTCACCAAATGAGCTTACTGAAGCTGTATCTCACGGGGATGACACCCACGTCACATCTGACTCAGCCATGATGAACGGCTGTAGAAAATTAGCAACTCCACCACATCCACTTTGCATGCCATTTTGAAGATATATTTGGTACAATTGTCAAGCTTACAGTTGTGGCTATATGCCCAGTTCAAAGAGCTGTTGTGAAATATGGTCTGCCATGAAATGATCAGACAACATCTAGAAAATTCCAGGGAGCAGAAATGAAGTCATGCTTCCAGTCTGCTTGTTTTTGTATTAACAAAGAAAAGACCATTTTCTGTCCCAAAGTGCTTTCTAGAGTCTTGATTGTTTCCCCCACTTGGGAAATCTTTAAATAAATCTATGTACCTACACTTCAAAATTAAGCTTTATTTTGAAAAATAGAACATCCCACTGTCTTAAAACTAAAAATCTTGTCTAATAATGGGTGGATGTGATTATTTGTTTTTCATTAGAAAATGAGTTTTTATTGTTTTCTATTTATTTATTATTTTTAGGTTAAATATGACTAGAAGGGAAGGTAACCCTCATGAAACCTCAAATTTGGATTAAGAAAGCCATAAAATTTCTTTTGTGTTCTTTTCTAGGGCAAGGGAAGTTAAAAGCATTTTCTTTATATATTAGTCTTTCTTAAATCTTTCTGATGGTTGCCACTACTACATCTCCCCCCCCCCCCATTTGCTTCACTGTTACTGCCCAGTGAGAAACTAAATTGTGCTTAAAATCACTTGAAGTTGTTCTTTGGTCACTGTTAGATTAGCAATATCCCAAACCAGAGGACCTATCAAAACTGGCCTGCTGCAGTGACTGTCACGAACATATACTAAGGATGTAAGTTTGGTTTATAGCACCCGCATTGAGCAGCTCACCACAATAGCTCTAAGGGGATACTAGCAACACCCTCTTCTGGCCTCCATCAGCACCTGCACTCAGGTGAACATACACATGGAGATACATATATACACATAATTAAGAATTATAAATTTCTAAAAATTAGTAGATAATCCTTAGAAAGTAAGCATTGTCAGGAAGCTCTTATGGCCTCAAATGATTATTTCCCCAACTCTCCAGGAAATGTGTTTTTCTTCTTCTCCCATATATGAACATATGGGCACATGAACACATGTCCACATGTGCATATGCATGCATAAAATTAAGAAAAAATAAGCATATACTGTGTGATGATTCATGTCTTTATATATGAGTATACTTATATAACTATATAAATCATAATGGTGGGCAATTCTTTTTACTTGATCTTAAGGGGCAACACACATTTTTTTGCACAAGGGGTGTTCATTTGTTTATTTTTGTATTGATAAATATCAATTCTACAAGTTATTTGGTTCTGATACCCATTATACGCCACAGTGATTGAATTAGAGTCACTGACATGTCTGCCATCTGAAACAGTTATCTGTTTGTTCGTGGGGAAACACTGACAATACTGCCTTCGACGGTTTGAATGCAAATGTTCCTTCTAGGCTCAGGTATTTGAATACTTGGTCCCAATTGGTGAATCTGCTTGGTGAAGTGAAGGATCTTAGCCTTGAGAGAGGAAGTATGTCACTGGGGGTTGTTTTTGATAGCCTCACCTATCTCTAGTTTGCTGCCTCTTTTTCCTGATTATAATTGAGATCCAAGCCCCCAGCTTCCTGTTCCTGCTGCCATGCCTCTCACAAGGACAGACTCGTAACCCTTTGGAACTATAAGCCTAAATAAACTTTTCCCCCCTGTAAGTTGCTTTTGGCCATGGTGCTTTAATCACTGCAACAAAAAGTAACTCATACATGGGCTTCTTATTTTGAAATATTCGAGTCCTGTGGTCAAGTCCAGTCATTCTGCAGCATAACAAATCACAAGCCTGCTGCCCTTTCTGCAGTTTGCGGGGCACTCAGCAGCCTTCCCATGGACCACCGTCCTTCCACAGAGAGGCTCTTACAGTGTGCTCTGGTATGTCTTCATCCAGGTTCTCCTGGATACTAAGGTTGATTCTTGATCTCAGTCTTTGTGACTAGTGGGTCAACCAACAGGGAGTTCTCCTCAGAACTTTAACTTCATTTCTTCTGGGCATAGTCTGGGGATCACTGGTCATAGAGGTAGCTGCATTTTTAGTTTTCCTTAAGAGTTGCTCTAAATTGACTTTCCCAGCAGTGTATGAAAAGACCCCTCTCCCCACATCTTCCCCAGTATTTCTTTTTGTTACTATCCATTCTAACTGAGGCAAGCTGGTGTTGGTCATGGATGAGACTTGTCTGTCTCTAGTGAGAGAAAGTGGCAGTTTTGCACTAATTTAATGCATTGTATTTCATTCCATTCAGTTTGAAACTTCTGGAATGTTCTGGTTTGAGTATTTTTCTTTCTTTGTAAACGTCTAGGGCTATCCAGCAATCTTTCAATGACTGATTTCCGATTTAATCCTGTTCTATTATTTGAATCTTCAAAAAATTTCTTGATGCTGTTCTTATGACACAGAACGTGGTCCATAATTGGGAATGGATCCTGTTAATGAATACCTGTGGAGTATTCTGTAAATAGCACTCAAATCACTTTATGCTGTTGTTCAAACTCCTGCTCTCGTTCTCTTGGTGCCAGTCACTGGCAGAGAGTCACACTCTGCATTCTGCATCCTGGCTGCCATTCATGCACAATTCTAGGTTATCGAGGGGCCACTACACTTAAGGTTCTGACTGGGGCAGCAGTGATGATGCCACAAAATCCTTTTATAATGAAACCCAGTAGCTAGACCCACATCTCCAGATCTGGCTATTCTGCAAGCCCCCACTCTTCTATTTTTGTTTTCTTTCTAACTGGCCACCATGTCAAATTGAATAAAAGATTGCATTATTTATCATTAGATTATAGGGCAGCTTTAGGTTACTGATCTTAATTATGGGAACTTTAATGAGGAACGATTGTACTTCACCAAGCATATATAATAATTTAATTTGATTTTTAGTTATGAGACTTATAATCACAGCCTTTGTGGGTAATTATCTATAAGAGAGGAAAATGGTCTCCCACCTCATCACTGAGATGCAAAATTCGTAGTTATTAGCAGTCATTCATATTAATAATAACTACCAAACTAAATATGCTGGCTCTTAACAGATTATGTTCCATTGTAGAGAGATTATTGCTTCCCAGAACAAGGAGCATGGTGGAATCCATCAAGTGGACCTATAGATTCTAATTTTATTCTGGCTCCAAAGGTCCATCTTTTGTTCTGTCTGAGAGGCCTATGTTATATGCTTGCATAAGTCAGCTCTTTTGTTCCTGCATCGGCTCCAATATTTTTGCTCACCCATCTCATCCCATCCTTGATGCTAGGTGAGACTTCCATTTGCAGCACCCGATCTCACACATTCCCTTGCTTAGCATCCCACCTGTCCACTTGCCATCAGAGGGCTCATAGACACGGTCTCCTTCACTTGCTCCAGCTCACATAACAGAAGGTGTGCTAAGTTCCACACTCAATCCTCTCTCAAGCCGGTTGTGTTTGGTTTCTTTCTGTTGCTGTGATAAACACTAACTAAAAGCAATTTGGGGGAGGGAATGGTTTGTTTCTTCTTACAGGCTGCACTATCTCATGACAAGAACTCAAGGAAGGAACCTGGAGGCAGGAACTGAAGCAGAGGCCATGGAGGAACTTCTTACTGCATTACTCCCGTATTATACTCCCTTATGCATTGCTCAGCTTTATTATACAACCAAGGACTCCCTGGCCATTTGGCATACAGTGGGATGACCCACATCAGTCCAATCAAGAAAACGCACCATAAGATCGCCTATAGGTGAATCTGTTGGAGAAGTTCCTTCAATTGTGATTCCCTCTCTTCAGACAACCATAGATTGTGTCAAGTAGACAAAACGAAACAGAAAAACCCAACCAGCACACAATCAAGAGCATCAACCTGTGCATCAGGTTTACTTGGTGACCCAGGACTACATAGAGTGCAACATTTCCCCTGTGCTGCCGGGCCATGACCCTCATATTTGGGTCCAGAGTAAACTCCTTATCATCTTTGAAGTGAGTTGTTTTTGTGTGAACATCTGTCTGTGGATGGTGCACATGTTTGTGGGATGCAGGTGGAGACCATTAGCTTCCTCAGAAACCTCACAAACACTCCCTTCTTTTCAAATCATCTCCTTGATGTCCCCTCCCATTCTTCTTCCTCCTCAATCACTACTACTGCTCTCCTCTTCTCCCTCTCTCCTTCAACTCACTAATTCCAATTAGTGTTGCACAAATGTACATGGGCATATGTCCACTCACTGGACCATGGACAACCCAACAGTGGCCTCATTCTTGAACACAAATGATTCTCACTACCACCATCAACTGCCAGTAGCTCCTCAGTTAGGAATGGGGTCTCAGGAGCTCCCATCTGTGTTGGAATTTTGACTGGCTGAATCTTTTATGGGTAACCATAGCTACCGTGAGTTAATGAATGCAACAGCCATATGATATGCAGAAGAAAACACTGGAAAAAGCCCAGGACTATGGGTCTAAATATAAATATTTTGAAGGCGATTTAGCAACATGGCCATTTATAAAATAACAATAGCAGATTCTACCTAGTGGACTCACCTTGGGATTGTAGCAATATTTTTTTAATGATAAAAGGTGGCAGGAAGTTAAGGGCATCAGGTTTTTTTTTTTGTCTACTGTGGTAAGAGTTAACAACATTAGGTTCACAGTGTATACATCAAAAGTGGGGAGAACCAGCAGGGACTAGGGTGTGAGAGAAGACAATAAATCCACAGAAGAAATCAGACACAGACATCGAAATATGGGGGTTTGTTATTGGAAAAGAAACCATAAACAAGACCAAAACACATCACAGACCACAGCCATGACACGGGGAGTCATTAAACTGTTGGGTGCAGTCAGTGTTTGGGTGCAGTGGAATTTTTCCAAGTGAAAGGCATTGAGTTAGTTTGCAAAATTGCGTAAGTCCTAAAGGGAGGAAGTAACATGAATGAGGGTCAGGTAAATGATTTTGCAGACTGTATCTGTGGGTTTGGCTTTATTTAGTTTTGTTTGTTTTCTTTTATGAAAATGAAATATTCGAACATGTACAGGACTAACCATGGTGCTTTCGTAGAGGGATACAGTAGTGGGACTCACAAAACTTTGTCTTGGGCAAACCCATTGTTTATAACACTGTCAGGATAAAGTGGGTTCAGGGAAGCAGAAGAGAACTTTTCAAGCAGCAATAGAAGAACTTAAATATAGTTATAAGATGAATACAGAATTTTGTGTGCCAAGGACTCACCCACACTGTAAAATAAAAACAGAAAGGATGTGTGACAGGTGTTGAATTTATTTTGTCCATTTTTTAGGCCTGTCTTTGGAGCAAAGCAGATAGAAATCATCACCCCTCAGAGGGACCATCCTAGGAAAGAAATTCTGGATTTATTTTTTATTACTTATTTTATGATTTATTATTTATTGAATTTAGAAGAGATATGACATGCATGCTGGCAAGTCATCTCCATATGTTAAAAGGTTCAATAGACCCATCTCAAGAGTTTTGCTCTGTGACAAGAAAGACCTAGGAGGATGGAGATTTGATTTAGCAGTTTGAGCACTTTCTGCTCTTAGAGAAGATTTGAGTTCAATTCCTAGAACCCACATGATGTCTCACAACCATCTCTAACTCAGGTTTTAGAGGATGAAATACCTATTCTGGCCTCCGTGGTCATTTTATGCATGTGGTATACTGTACGCATGGACAAAACCCACATACACATTAAATAAAATAAGTAAATCTAAAAGAAAACAAACTAAAAGGACACTGAATGTTGCTTCATATTTGGTATTGTTCTGGCAACAGAACACAAAGTAAACAATCTTTCCCATGCCTTCTGTGTTTACTGCTATTTTTCATATATAGTGAGTCAAACCTTTTGCTACAGTGACACTGTTAGCAAGTTTGGGGTCCCAGACTAAAAACCAAAGAAGCCAAGTTTAGTGGGAGGTGGTGGCACATGCCTTTAATTCCAGCACTAGGGAGACAGAGGCAGGTGGATTTCTGTAAGTTTGATGTCAGTCTGGTCAGAGCTAGTGCTAGAACAGGCTCCAAAGCTACACAGAGAAACCACATCTTTAAAAAAAACAAAAGAAGAAGAAGAGAAGAAGAAGAAGAAGAAGAAGAAGAAGAAGAAGAAGAAGAAGAAGAAGAAGAAGAAGAAGAAGAAGAAGAAGAAGCAGCAGCAGCAGCAGCAGCAGCAGCAGCAGCCAGGTTCAGTCATCCATTTCCAAGAAGCCAATTAAAATAGCCAAATTAATAGTAAAACATAGAAAAGGAAGACTTATTCAAAGTGACACATGAGATAAAGGGACAAAGTGTCCATCTTTGGGGTCCTGAAATAAGGTTAAAGTTTGAATACAGGACCAAGAAGGGCACATCTAAGCAGTCCCATAAAGATGTGGTCCCGCTCACCATTGATCTTGGATCTTCAGTCTCCTCCTCTAAGGTGGGTTGGCAAGTCTCTAGAACTGTGAACTCTCTTTCTGGAAGACAGGTTCTCCCTCTGGTTGGTGTCTTTGTCTTCTCACATGGTGAGAATCCTGGAAGAATTCCCATTTTGGGGGGGTTCATTGCTTCAATAAACTGATGGTCAGATTGAGAGACATGGGTGTCTCTTTAGAATATCTTCATTTCTGTCAGGCTAGTTTCAAAGGGGAGGTTCAGATTCTAAGTCCTGAAGAGCCAACCTTGAATCCATCATGCAAATCAGGCTTAAAGTGGTGCATCATCCATATATGGTTATAAGGAATGTTTATTTTCTTCATTCTGACCTGTTTTCCATATCTTGCTTCTTTTCTTGGACTTTTTCACTGTTTGTTTGTTCTATTTGAACAATAAATAAAAATAAATAAAACCACCTGCTCAATCTGAGACTTACTACATAGAACATGCTCCCATGGAGAACCTGGTTCGTCACTGCATGCTCAGTGTTCCTTGAGACCTGGATTTCATTGGGAGAAAATGCTAACCTATTAGTATATCACCTACTGGGGATGCTGAGGAGTATCTAATGGGAAATCCATCAATGCTTTCATTCCTTGTCCTGGAAATTGCACTTGGCAATTGTATAGATGAGATCATGCATTTGTGGCTAATTGGATGAAACAAAATATTTGATCCAGTAGAAAATGAAATAAAGACAGGTGGTGTATTAGTATCTTCCTTGGTTCTGGGACAAACACCTGACCACAAGCAGGTTAGGGAAGGAAGGGCTGATTTCACTCACAGTACCTGGGTACAGTCCATCATAATGGGAAGGCATGGCAGCAGGAGAATGTGGCAGTGGGACACACTGCATATGTCATCAGGAACAGAAAAAGGTGAATGCTGGTGCTCAGTTCACTTTCTCCTTCATATGCAGTCTAGGACCACATCCTATGCTTCCCACAGCTAGAGTGGGCCTTCTCTCTTCAATGAACCTCATTTAGAATTTCATAGTCACACCCAGAGGCATGCCTCATAGTGATGCTTTTCAGTTAACAATCAACATTAGCCATCATGGGTCATATTATGACCATTTATGTTGCAGGCACATTACATTGAATATTTTAAATGCTCTCAATTTTTCAAAATTTAGTTGTTCTTTGAGAATACATGCGTACAATGTATTTTGACCATTCTCACCCCCACTTCTTATTTTTTCCAGACTCACCTACTTCTCCCAAGTCTCCTACCCAACATTGTGTCTTCTCTCTCCACATCTCAGGTCACCTGATCTATATGGCTCCTTGTCCATACATACATCATGTGCACAGACAACAATAATAACTTTTTAGAAAGTATATATGTATATAAATTATACTTCAATGATTCTTTAAATAAAATTCAAATGATTGGGCCATAAAGGGCTGTTTAAATCATGTATGCATAGATAGATTTCTTTTGGACTGTGCCCATGATCTCATTCACTTGCTCCTCACCTTGCCATGCAAGGAGTTGGGTTCTCTGTTGGGGTTTCCAGGGCCCTGGTTGTTGTGGGATATTAATTTAAGGTGTATTATATTTGTTTATGCTTTGGAATGTTTGTTTAATTATACAAAGATGTTTTGCATTCTTTTATGTTGCATTTGTTTTACTTTGTAAAGCTATGTTACTTTGCCTATCTGAAACACTTGGTTGGTCTAATAAAGAGTTGAACAAACCAATACCTAGACAGGAGAGAAATAAGCAGGGCTGCAGGGTAGAGAGAATAATAAGGGAAGAAAAAAAGGGAGGATGAAGAAAAGGAGAAGGAGAGGAGGATGCCAAGAGCCAGACACCCAGCCACACAGCCAGCCATGGAGTAAGAAGTGCATACATACACACAGGGGTACATGCATATATATTTACACAGGAGTATATAAATTAATAAGTACACATGCACATAGGAATGCACACGTACAAGTACATGCACACACATACATGTACACACAGAGGAGTGAAAATCAACCTCACAGCCTTTTGCGTGTCACAGAAGTGGTTCTCTAATAAAATTAAACCAGCTTTTCCCCTCCCTTAAGCAGAAGCTCTGGTTTGATCCATAACTTTTTTTCAAACTGAGAAGGATGCAGTATTTCACTTCATTTTTTTTTGTGGTTTTCTTATGGCTTGAAAAGATCATACAATATTTAATAAAGCTTTTTTTTTTAAAGCAAGCTACAGTATTATCTGAGCTCTCTGTATTACTGTTTCACTTTCATTAGGGTATGCCGCTCAGAAACCCAGTGGAAACCCAGTCCCTCTTCTGTCTTCAAGAACCAATTACATAATTTCTACTTTGCGAGAAAAGCCATGAACTTGTCTGTAATTTGGGTCCATTCAGCCTGGAGCTGGTTATTAGGTTTGCAGCCACTGAGTTCTTTGTGAAAGAAGGCACCCTATAGTTCACCTCATGCCAGCTGCAGAAGGGATAAAAATAACCATAGCCCATACTTACTTCTGCAGCTCCTTGTGGGAAATATTGAGGGTGTGCTGTCCCAGAGTCTTGATTTTCTTGTTTGCAGGTTTGGGGTGAAAAGCTATGGGGTTTGAACTGCTAAAGGGTAAGTTATTACTTCCCTTTGAATTTAGCCATCCTGAGACCAATTCTCACATTTCTGTGGAAGGGTTTCAGTTGATCTCTAGGAGCAACAGCAGATAGGTCGCCAGTTCCCATGTTTTAGCGTCTGTTGAGAAATGTCGGTCCAAAGATATAATCTGAAAAAAAACTTGATTTAACTATGTGAGATGGGTGTGGAGGATGCATGTCTGGTAAGTTTTAAAATGGAAACTCACCCATGGGGTTGGAAATGGAATCGAAGGCGTGAGCCCAGAGGTACACAGCAGTGAGACTGATGGAGACCTCAGTGACACACTGAACACAGAACAGGCTGCTTTATACCATTCTTTCATTATTGTCTCAGCCTTCTCTTCCGCAAGGGAACTGAAAAGAAATGGAAGGAAGAGGAAGGAATCAAGCTTGAACAGTAGGTCAAACACCACCAGTAGGGTTTTTTAATAAGAAGGAAAGGACCAGAGTTTGAGTGATTTTTATTGTCCTCCTTTAATTCTTGTCCCACTTTTATAAACACCACAACTAAAGGCAACCTGGGGAGGAAAGAGTTCATTTTACTTACAGCTCACAGCCCATTATGAGGTGACATCATAACAGGAACTGAAGGCAGGAATCTGGAGACAAGAAATGAAGCAGATCATGGAGGAATGAATATGCTGCTTACTGGCTTGCTCATCATGGCTTTCTTGCTCTGTTTTCTTATACATCCCGGGACCTCCAGCCCAGGGGTGGCACCATCCATAGTGATCGTGGCCCTTCCACATCAATATGATCAAGAAAATGCCCATAGGCTTGCTCACAGGACAATTTGATGGAGGCATCTTCTAAGTTGAGTTTCCTTCTTCCCAGATGACTCCAACTTGTGTTGTTGAGTTGACAAAAAAAAAAAAATCAGTCCAACACTTGTACTGCGTTCAACATCCATTAGAGTCTTTGGGGATCCAGACTATACACGTGAACAGAGTTTCATGATCTCTACAATTTAAAGTCATGAAACCTTTTTGGACAGAAACACTCTTAGGTTGGAGAAAGCGAATGTTGAATTTGGCCGAATTCAACAGTTTGCACTTGAAGCATCTACTCAATTCAAACCAATATCTGTACAATCATCAGGAAGTTCCCTGCCTAAGTATATTACCGAGAGACTTTTTTTTAATTTATTTATTTATTGAGGATTTCTGCCTCCTCCCCGCCACCGCCTCCCATTTCCCTCCCCCTCCCCCGATTAAGTCCCTCTCCCTCATCAGCTTGAAGAGCCATCAGGGTTCCCTGACCTGTGGGAAGTCCAAGGACCGCCCACCTCCATCCAGGTTTAGTAAGTTGAGCATCCAAACCGCCCAGGCCCCCCCAAAGCCAGCACATGCAGTAGGATCAAAAACCCATTGCCCTTGTTCCAAGAGACTTTTTTTCTTCAAAAGATTTGACTTTTTTCATAAGAGCAAAATCTTCAGCAGCAAAGAATGACCCTCAAACGAGAGAATTCATAAATATAATGTTGACTGTCCATATGTTTGAACATAGCATTGAAACTATAAAAAAATAAAAACAGGGATAAAAACAAACGATTAATGCACAGAGGACCACATATAAATATCACAGATATAAAAGGGATCAAATGAAGCTGAATTTACAAGAATTTTCTGAGTGGCTTCCTGATAAGAGCTTAGATCCTTTTATCTGCTCTCCAAGGAGTGGGGTCAATCTGGTCACATAAACCAGAACATAGTCAGGTGCTATAAAATTCTATGTTCTGAATTATTAAGTCTTCTAGAGGTGCCTAAAAGATACATACATGACCAAAATGTTCCCACACTATAGTCTCTATTACATGTGGCATAATATTTCCATAAAAAGAAGTTAGTGGAGTCCACCTTATACATTCTGCAAATTAGCATCCAGTAAATATATTATTAGAAGGTCTCCAATGTAGATCTGAATAGTGACCCTGAGAAGTATTTTGGGTTCTAATAAAGAAGTTTATTAGAAGCATCATTAATGCCAATTGGAAGGTGAATGGACAGACAATTTCAAGGACGGGGCTTTGAGGAGAGCTCACAGCACCACAGAAAGGCAGCATTATGTGTTTGGGTGTTTGCCTGCATGTATGTATGTGCATCCTGGACATGCTGGAGGAGGCCAGAAGGGGGCATCAGATCCCTTGGAACTGGAGATGTAGATGGTTGGAATTAACATGTGGGTGCTGGATATTGAATCTTGGTCCTCTGGAAGAGCAGTTAATGCTCTTAACCATGGAGTCATCTCTCCAGCTCAAGGGAGTTTCTTGTCAGAACTCTCTAAGAACAGGGATTCACAGAAGACACTTGCAGCCAGGATTTGTGATTCCCAGACAGGAGGCTTGGAAAGGGGTCAAACAGGGTGTATAGGAATCCACGTGGTCTTTGGTGTAAACTCACATCCCCAGGTTAAAGATCTGGGCCATGAGAATGTGTTAACTCTAGACTCACAGGCAATGTTCTCAGGAGAGGAATGTTCTCAGCTCAGGGCTGTGGCCTGAGAAGCAGCCTGCTCTGGTTTCTAACATTATAGTTGGTGCTGGGCCTTTTGTTTGCTTGGGTTTTCTGTTGTTGCTTTGTTGTGGATTTCCTCATGATTCAGTAGGGTTTAACTAATTCAGAAAAGAAAAATATATCTTTGGTTCTATAAGATCCACTGCAGGAGAATATCCTTTTCTTAGGGGTTGAGGATGCAACTGGCCAGTTCTCCAGAGAGAGGCCTCAGAGAGGAGAGCAGAACCACACACAGTATTACACCGTGTCTGCACAGCTGCTGCTCTGCTGTGTAACAAATAATTCAGCCCAGGTCATTCAAGAAACTAAGAGATGAATCTCTGCTACCCTGTCTGTTTTCATAGAGGCATGAGGGATTACGGAAGTATGAATTAGATCAAAACTATCTTCAAACACTCTGAAGCAAATGTTAAACATTTCTCACCTCTTCGGGTACATTATCCTGATATCACTACTAACATACTGCTACCACAGAACAGCTCCAGTTCTAGGTATGCATGTGTAGGGGGTGAGGTGAGAGATGGCTCAGAGGCTACAAACACTTGTGACTCTTGCAGAAGACCCAGGTTCTATACCCAGCACCCTCATGGAAGCTCACAATCATCTGTAACTCCCATTCCAGGAAACTTAATGCCCTCTTCTGCCATCTGTGGGTACTGCATACATATGGTGCATGCATGCAGGCAAAGCACTGGTATGCATAAAATTAAAATTTAAGAGAACATGTTGGTTCTCAGCCCAGAAAGTGAACTAATAATCAAGAACTCCTTCCTGCTGTTGCTGTAGAGAGTTGGGAGGGAATTTGAATGTCCACAAGGGAACTTATAATTTTCACACCAGCCAAGGATCATACCTGGCCTTTCTTGCATGTAAAACGGGGATACCTAACTTATTCTAGACAATGAAGTTTTGTGACACCCGGAGTCTGTAATCTCAATCCCAGGAACTCTGGATCGGAAGGAATGCAGGACTCTGTTGATATGTATGCAGTCTGGTATGGGTGAAAATATTCTAAGTAGGTGTGGTTGTGGTTGGTTTGTTTTGTTATAGAGTATCACTATAGAGCCCTGGCTAGCCTAAAGCTTGCTTTGTAGACTAGACTGGGCTTGAACTCACAAAAATCCTCCTGTCTCTGCCTCCATAGTGCTGGGATTAAAGGTATGAGCTACCATGCTCAGTCTAAGATATTCTAAAGAAATATTTCTATCATTTACTTTGGCCATGAACTATAGAAACAAGGGACCCTGAAAAATTGCAATTATTCCAGGACTCTCATACTGGGAGAATTGAAAGCCTTCTGTCTAGGTGGGAGAGAGGGGACACTTTTCTCCTAAATGATTTACAATGTATCATATCATGTAACAGCAGAGATGGTGATGTGTCAGGGGTGGGCAGGACCATACCTTGACTGCTTAGATAGGCATGACTCTGGTCTCTGCCTATCCCTGGCCACAGTTCAGGACCCTAAAGATGAACTTAAGTGATCTCTGAGTCTCTTTGTCCTGCTTCCTAGCATGACCACTTAGAACAAATCTTTTTCTGTTTTCACTATTTGTCTGTTTTAGTTGGCTTGTCAAGGGCAGGAGACTGAACCGGGCTTGTTGGGGGTACAGGTTGTGACTCTAAGTGAGACTGAACCGGGCTTGTTGGGGGTACAGGTTGTGACTCTAAGT